>NW_027254135.1:207847-258757 GCF_044704955.1 Pristiophorus japonicus | reverse complement strand
GGGAGGAGGGAGAGATGGGGGGGAGGAGGCAGAGGGGGGGGGGAGGAGGGAGAGAAGGGAGAGACAGGAGGGGGGGAGGAGGGAGAGACAGGGGGGAGGAGGGAGAGACAGGGGGGGGAGGAGGGAGAGACAGGAGGGGAGGAGGTGCAGAGAGGTTAAGAAACTGTCTATCTCCACCTTAAATATATTCAATGTCCCAGCCTCCACAGCTCTCTGGGGCAGAGAATTCCACAGATTTACAACCCTCTGAGAGAAGAAATTCCTCCTCATCTCAGTTTTAAATGGGCGGCCCCTTATTCTAAGACCATGCCCCCTAGTTCTAGTCTCCCCCATCAGTGGGAACATCCTCTCTGCATCCACCTTGTCGAGCCCCCCTCATAATCTGATACGTTTCCATAAGATCACCTCTCATTCTTCTGAACTCCAATGAGTAGAGGCCCAACCTCCTCAACCTTTCCTCATAAGTCAACCCCCTCAACCCCGGGATCAACCGAGTGAACCTTCTCTGAACTGCCTCCAAAGCAAGTATACCCTTTCGTAAATACAGAGAGCAAAACTGCACGCAGTACTCCAGGTGTGGCCTCACCAATACCCTGTATAACTGGAGCAAGACTTCCCTGCTGTTATACTCCATCCCCTTTGCAATAAAGGCCAAGATACCATTGGCCCTTCCTGATCACTTGCTGTACCTGCATACTAACCTTTTGTGTTTCATGTACAAGTAACCCCCAGGTCCCGCTGTACTGCCGCACTTTGTAATCTTTCTCCATTTAAATAATAACTTGCTCTTTGATTTTTTTTGTGCCAAAGTGGATAACCTCACACTTTCCCACATTATACTCCATCTGACAAATGTTCACCCACTCACTGAGCCTGTCTGTGTCCTTTTGCAGATTTTTTGTGTCCTCCTCACACATTGCTTTTCCTCCCATCTTTGTATCGTCAGCAAACTTGGCTACGTTACACTCAGTCCCTTCTTCCAAGTGGTTAATATAGATTGTAAATAGCTGGGGCCCCAGCACTGATCCCTGCGGCACCCCACTAGTTACTGGTTGCCAACCCAAGAATGAACCATTTGTCCTGACTCTGTTAGTCAGCCAATCCTCTATCCAGGCTAATATATTACCCCCAGCCCCGTGAACTTTTATCTTGTGCAGTAACCTTTTATGTGGCACCTTGTCAAATGTCTTCTGGAAATCCAAATACAACACATCCACTGGTTCCCCTTTATCGACTTTCAAAGATGCTAAAACCCTTAATATTTCCTCTCAACTAAGGTTATCTCATTTAATATTTCACACACCTCCTCAACTACAATGTCTGCATTGCCCCTCTCTTTTGTGTCAACAGTCACAAAGTATTCATGAAGTATTCTACAAGATCCTGCAAATCCCCCGGGAGGACAGACGCACCAACGTTAGCGTCCTCGACCAGGCCCAACATCCCCAGCATCGAAGCACTGACCACACACTCGACCAGATCCGCTGGGCAGGGCCACATTGTCCGCATGTCCCCCCCCCCCAGACACGAGACTCCCCAAAGCGAGCGCTCTACTCGGGAACTCCTTCACGGGCAAACGGGCCAAAGGTGGGGCAGAGGGAACGTTACAAGGGACCACCCTCAAAGGCCTCCCTGATATAAAGTGCAACATCCCCACCGACACCTGGGAGTCCCTGGGCCCAAAGACCAGTCCGCCCTGAGTGGAGGAAGTGCATCCGGGAGGGGGCGCTGAGCACCTCGAGTCTCGTCGCCGAGAGCGTGCAGAGACCAAGCGCAGGCAGCGGAAGGATCGTGCGGCAAACCAGTCCCACCCTCCCCTTCCCTCAACGTCTGTCTGTCCCACCTGTGACAAGGACTGTGGCTCCCATATTGGACTGTTCAGCCACCTGAGAACTCATGTTACGGGTATGAGCAAGTCTTCCTCGATTCCGAGTGACTGCCTATGATGATGCTGTAATTGTAAAACCTCTTTGGGTCTTCTCTGAATCTACTTGCTAGTATTATTTCATGCGCACTTTTTGCTTGCCTAATTTCCTTCTGAATTTCACCACTGCACGTTCTACACTCTTCGCTGCTTTCTGCAGTACTAAGCTGACAATATCTCATTATAGGCTTCCCCTTTTTTTGCCTCATTTTACTCCGTATGCACTTTGCAATCCAGGCAGCTCCACATTTGGTAGCAATACTCTTTTTCTTTATGGGAACATGTTTACCTTGAACTCCAGGTATCTCCCTCTTGAATGCCGTCCACTTTTGCTAAACATCGAAAATAGGTGCAGGAGTAGGCCATTCGGCCCTTCAAGCCTGCACCACCATTCAATAAGATCATGGCTGATCATTCCCTCAGTACCCCATTCCTGCTTTCTCTCCATACCCCTTGATCCCTTTAGCCGTAAGGGCCCATATCTAACTCCCTCTTGAATATATCTAACGAACTGGCCTCAACAACTTTCTGTGGTAGAGAATTCCACAGGTTCACCACTCTCTGGGTGAAGAAGTTTCTCCTCATCTCGGTCCTAAATGGCTTACCCCTTATCCTTAGACTGTGACCCCTGGTTCTGGACTTCCCCAACATCGGGAACATTCTTCCTGCATCTAACCTGTCCAGTCCTGTCAGAATTTTATATGTTTCCATGAGATCCCCTCTCATCCTTCTAAATTCCAGTGAATATAAGCACAGTAGATCCAGTCTCTCCTCATATGTCAGTCCTGCCATCCCGGGAATCAGTCTGGTGAACCTTCGCTGCACTCCCTCAATAGCAAGAATGTCCTTCCTCAGAATAGGAGACCAAAACTGCACACAATATTCCAGGTGAGGCCTCACCAAGGCCCTGTACAACTGCAGTAAGACCTCCCTGCTCCTATACTCAAATCCCCTCGCTATGAAGGCCAACATACCATTTGCCTTCTTCACCACCTGCTGTACCTGCATGCCAACTTTCAATGACTGATGTACCATGACACCTCCCCTTTTCCTGATCTGTCACCATTCAGATAATATTCTGCCTTCCTGTTTTTGCAACCAAAGTGGATAACCTCACATTTATCCACATTATACTGCATCTGCCACGCATTTGCCCACTCACCTAACCTGTCCAAGTCACCCTGCAGCCTCTTAGCATCCCCCTCACAGCTCACACCGCCACCCAACTTAGTGTCATCTGCAAACTTGGAGGTACTACACTCAATTCCTTCGTCTAAATCATTGATGTATATTGTAAATAGCTGGGGTCCCAGCACTGAGCCCTGCGGCACCCCACTAGTCACTGCCTGCCATTCTGAAAAGGACCCGTTTATCCCGACTCTCTGCTTCCTGTCTGCCAACCAGTTCTCTATCCACGTCAGTACATTACCCCCAATACCATGTACTTTAATTTTGCACACCAATCTCTTGTGTGGGACCTTGTCAAAAGGCTTTTGACAGTCCAAATAGACATCCACTGGCTCCCACTCAACCGAGTAAAATTGGACTTATCCAAAATTTAGAACCTTTACTCCTGATTTTTTCTGTGTTCTTATCCATAATTATGCTAAAACTAACTGAATTATGATTACTACCACAAAAATGCTCCCACATTGATAATCCTTCTAACTGCCCAGCTTCATTCATGATGGTCAGAGCCTCTGCCATTTCCTCTTTTGCTTCACTTAACAGCCTGGGATACATTTCAACCGGGCCTGGAGACTTATAAGAACATAAGAAATAGGAGCAGGAGTCGGCCATTCGGCCCCTCGAGCCTGCTCCGCCATGCAATAAGATCATGGGCTGATCCGATCATGGACTCATCTCCACTTCCCTGCCCGCTTCCCATAATCCTTTACTCCCTTATCGCTCAAAAATCTGTCCATCTCCGCCATAAATATATTCAATGTCCCAGCCTCCACAGCTCTCTGGGGCAGAGAATTCCACAGATTTACAACCCTCTGAGAGAAGAAATTCCTCCCCATCTCAGTTTTAAATGGGCGGCCCCTTATTCTAAGACCATGCCCCCTAGTTCTAGTCTCCCCCATCAGTGGGAACATCCTCTCTGCATCCACCTTGTCGAGCCCCCCTCATAATCTGATACGTTTCGATAAGATCACCTCTCATTCTTCTGAATTCCAATGAGTAGAGGCCCAACCTCCTCAACCTTTCCTCATAAGTCAACCCCCTCATCCCCGGAATCAACCGAGTGAACCTTTTCTGAGCTGCCTCCAAAGCAAGTATATCCTTCCTTAAATACGGAGACCAAAACTGCACGCAGTACTCCAGGTGTGGCCTCACCAATACCCTGTATAACTGGAGCAGGACTTCTCTGCTTTTATACTCCTTTGCAATAAAGGCCAAGATACCATTGGCCTTCCTGATCACTTGCTGTACCTGCATACTATCCTTTTGTGTTTCATGCACAAGTACCCCCAGGTAGGGGCTCAATGGCCTACTCCTGTTCCTAATTCTTATGTCCCGCTGTACTGCGGCACTTTGCAATCTTTCTCCATTTAAATTATAACTTGCTTTTCTATTATTTCTGCCCAAGTGCATGACCTCACATTTTCCCACATTATACTCCATCTGCCAAATGTTCACCCACTCGCTTAGCCTGTCTATGTCCTTTTGCAGATTTTTTGTGTCCTCCTCACAATTTGCTTTCCCATCCGAACACTCAATCCAGAACTGCACCCCTTCTTGTTGGGCTTGGTACGTATTGGCTACAAATGTACTCCAGAATGGAATTTACGAATTCTGTGCCATCTGTACCTTTTACCGATCGTATCCCAGTTAATATTAAGAGTAACTGAAATACCCCACAATCACTGCCCTCTTGCTTTTGCACTTCTCAGAAATTTGTCAACATATGTGCTCATCGATTTCCCTCGGACTGGTTCTGATCTATTCCGGGACGCCGACTCTCCCCGGGATACGGGTCCCCTCTCCCCACGGGGCACTGACTCTCCCCGGGGTACGGGTCCCCTCTCCCCACGGGGCACTGACTCTCCCCGGGGTACGGGTCTCCCCCCCACGGGACACCGACTCTCCCCGGGGTACGGGTCTCCCCCACGGGGCACCGACTCTCCCCAGGGTACGGGTCTCCCCCACGGGGCACCGACTCTCCCCGGGGTACGGGTCTCCCCCACGGGGCACCGACTCTCCCCGGGGTACGGGTCTCTCCCCCACGGGGCACCGACTCTCCCCGGGGTACGGGTCTCCCCCACGGGGCACCGACTCTCCCCGGGGTACGGGTCTCCCCCCCACGGGACACCGGTCTCTCCCACGGGGCACCGACTCTCCCCGGGGTACGGGTCTCCCCCACGGGGCACCGACTCTCCCCAGGGTACGGGTGTCCCCCACGGGACGCCGACTCTCCCCGGGATACGGGTCCCCTCTCCCCACGGGGCACCGACTCTTCCCGGGGTACGGGTCCCCTGTCCCCACGGGGCACCGACTCTCCCCGGGGTACGGGTCTCCCCCACGGGGCACCGACTCTCCCCAGGGTACGGGTCTCCCCCACGGGACGCCGACTCTCCCCGGGATACGGGTCCCCTCTCCCCACGGGGCACCGACTCTCCTCAGGGTACGGGTCTCCCCCCACGGGGCACCGACTCTCCCCGGGGTACGGGTCTCCCCCACGGGGCACCGACTCTCCCCGGGGTACGGGTCTCCCCCCACGGGGCACCGACTCTCCCCAGGGTACGGGTCTCCCCCACGGGGCACCGACTCTCCCCAGGGTACGGGTCTCCCCCCACGGGGCACCGACTCTCCCCAGGGTACGGGTCTCCTCCCCATGGGGCACTGACTCTCCCCAGGGTACGGGTCTCCTCCCCATGGGGCACTGACTCTCCCCGGGGTACGGGTCTCCCCCACGGGGCACCGACTCTCCCCGGGATACAGGACTCCCCCCCCAACAGGCAGTTTAAGTATGTTCGCGCTTACCTT
The DNA here is from genome assembly GCF_044704955.1 of Pristiophorus japonicus. Classification (NCBI taxonomy): domain Eukaryota; kingdom Metazoa; phylum Chordata; class Chondrichthyes; family Pristiophoridae; genus Pristiophorus; species Pristiophorus japonicus. Next base: position 252,843 of record NW_027254135.1, on the reverse strand, counting down.
TAACACCCAGGTCCTCCAGTTCTCGTCGCAGGACCCTGATCTTGGCCTTGTTGCTGCTGCAGTTCTCGAAAAGCTTCTTATAGTTACGACGGACCCCACAAGTGATGATGTGACGCTTCAGACGTTTAATTGACGGGTGCTCCTCTTTACCTGCATCTCTCTCATTCGAAGACTTCTTCTGCAAAACAATTGTCCAGAGGTGAGGTTAGGGAGGAAACCCGTGCTGTACCTGCCCTGGGAGTGTTTGATGGGACAGTGTAGAGGGAGCTTTACTCTGTATCTAACCCCGTGCTGTACCTGCCCTGGGAGTGTTTGATGGGACAGTGTAGAGGGAGCTTTACTCTGTATCTAACCCCCTGTACCTGCCCTGGGAGTGTTTGATGGGACAATGTAGAGGGAGCTTTACTCTGTATCTAACCCCCTGTACCTGCCCTGGGAGTGTTTGATGGGACAGTGTAGAGGGAGCTTTACTCTGTATCTAACCTCCTGTACCTGCCCTGGGAGTGTTTGATGGGACAGTGTAGAGGGAGCTTTACTCTGTATCTAACCCCCTGTACCTGCCCTGGGAGTGTTTGATGGGACAGTGTAGAGGGAGCTTTACTCTGTATCTAACCCCGTGCTGTACCTGCCCTGGGAGTGTTTGATGGGACAGTGTAGAGGGAGCTTTACTCTGTATCTAACCCCCTGTACCTGCCCTGGGAGTGTTTGTTGGGACAGTGTAGAGGGAGCTTTACTCTGTATCTAACCCCCTGTACCTGCCCTGGGAGTGTTTGATGGGACAGTGTAGAGGGAGCTTTACTCTGTATCTAACCTCCTGTACCTGCCCTGGGAGTGTTTGATGGGACAGTGTAGAGGGAGCTTTATTCTGTATCTAATCCCCTGTACCTGCCCTGGGAGTGTTTGATGGGACAGTGTAGAGGGAGCTTTACTCTGTATCTAACCCCCTGTACCTGCCCTGGGAGTGTTTGATGGGACAGTGTAGAGGGAGCTTTACTCTGTATCTAACCCCCTGTACCTGCCCTGGGAGTGTTTGATGGGACAGTGTAGATGGAGCTTTACTCTGTATCTAACCCCGTGCTGTACCTGCCCTGGGAGTGTTTGATGGGACAGTGTAGAGGGAGCTTTACTCTGTATCTAACCCCCTGTACCTGCCCTGGGAGTGTTTGATGGGACAGTGTAGAGGGAGCTTTACTCTGTATCTAACCCCCTGTACCTGCCCTGGGAGTGTTTGATGGGACAGTGTAGAGGGAGCTTTACTCTGTATCTAACCCCCTGTACCTGCCCTGGGAGTGTTTGATAGGACAGTGTAGAGGGAGCTTTACTCTGTATCTAACCCCCTGTACCTGCCCTGGGAGTGTTTGATAGGACAGTGTAGAGGGAGCTTTACTCTGTATCTAACCCCATGCTGTACCTGCCCTGGGAGTGTTTGATGGGACAGTGTAGAGGGAGCTTTACTCTGTATCTAACCCCCTGTACCTGCCCTGGGAGTGTTTGATGGGACAGTGTAGAGGGAGCTTTACTCTGTATCTAACCCCCTGTACCTGCCCTGGGAGTGTTTGATGGGACAGTGTAGAGGGAGCTTTACTCTGTATCTAACCCCCTGTACCTGCCCTGGGAGTGTTTGATAGGACAGTGTAGAGGGAGCTTTACTCTGTATCTAACCCCCTGTACCTGCCCTGGGAGTGTTTGATAGGACAGTGTAGAGGGAGCTTTACTCTGTATCTAACCCCGTCCTGTACCTGCCCTGGGAGTGGGACCACCCTGGAGTGGGAACGGATAACCAGCGACGGATCTCACCTTGGATCGTTTCTTGTGGTGACTTCTGGGAGATACGTTTTCACCCTCGCCCTCCGACCCGCAGGAATCCTTCCTTCGCCGCCCCTTCTCCTCGTCCTCCTCGTCTCCGCTCGGGCCGGAGTTCCCGCTGGACGAGCCCTGGTCTCCCGAGCTGCCTCCCTTCTTCCCGGCTCCAGCCTTGCCCGTCTTTCTGCTCTGGGAGCTGGACTTTGCTGCTCCCTCTTCGCTCGAAGAGCGCTCCGTCTCCTCCCCGTGAGCGGCGGGCTGGGCCGCCTTGTGTCCGCGACTCCCTCCCCCCTGGCCCTCGCTCGAGCCCGCACTCTCGCCCTCGCTCTCGGTCTCCGGTCTCGCGGGGGCTCTGGTCTTCGGCTTGTTTCCAGCTCTCCTCTCCCCCTCCGCCGCCTTGCTGTGTTGGCTCCTGGCTTTCGCTCCAGCAGTCGTCTTCGCTCCTCGCTGCTCCTCACTGCCAGAGCTCTCCCCGTCCGACGCCTTGCCCTTGGGTTTGGCGGCCATCCTCGTTCGGCTTCCTTGAGCACTCTTCTGTTTCGCATTCGCTCGAGCGTTGGCCCTCCCCTTCTTCGCCCCTCTCTCTTCCTCACTCTCACTCGTTCCCTCCTCCTCACTCTGGGAGCTCTCCTCTTCAGACGTCTTGCCCTTCGGTTTGGTGCCGGTCGTCCTTTGACTTCCTTGAGCACTCTTCTGTTTCACATTCGCCCGAGCATTGGCCCTCCCATTCTTTGCCCCTCTCTCCTCCTCACTCTCACTCGTTCCCTCCTCCTCACTCTGGGAGCTCTGCTCATCAGACGCCTTGCCTTTGGGTTTGGCGGCCATCTTCGTTCGGCTTCCTTGAGCACTCTTCTGTTTCGCATTCGCCCGAGCATTGGCCCTCCCCTTCTTCGCCCCTCTCTCCTCACTCGGTCCCTTCTCTTCACTCTGGGAGCTCTCCTCTTCAGACGCCTTATTCTTCGGTTTGGCGGCCATCTTCGTTTGGCTTCCTTGCACACTCTTCTGTTTCACATTCGCCCGAGCATTGGTCCTCCCTTTCTTCACCCCTCTCTCTTCCTCACTCTCACTCGTTCCCTCCTTCTCACTCTGGGAGCTCTCCTCATCAGAAGCCTTGTCTTTGGGTTTAGCGGTCATCTTCGTTTGGCTTCCTTGAACACTCTTCTGCTTCACATTCGCCCGAGCATTGGTCCTCCCTTTCTTTGCCCCTCTCTCTTCCTCACTCTCACTCGTTCCCTCCTCCTCACTCTGGGAGCTCTGCTCATCAGACGCCTTGCCTTTGGGTTTGGCTCTGGTCTTCCTTTGGCTTCCTTGAGCACTCTTCATTTTCACATTCGCCCGAGCATTGGCCCTCCCATCCTTCGCCCCTCTCTCCTCACTCTCACTCGTTCCCTCCTCCTCACTCTGGGAGCTCTCCTCTTCAGATGACTTGCCCTTCGGTTTGGCGGCCATCTTCGTTTGGCTTCCTTGAGCACTCTTCTGTTTCACATTCGCCCGAGCATTGGCCCTCCCATCCTTCGCCCCTCTCTCCTCCTCACTCTCCCTCGTTCCCTCCTCCTCACTCTGGGAGCTCTCCTCTTCAGATGACTTGCCCTTCGGTTTGGCGGCCATCTTCGTTTGGCTTCCTTGAGCACTCTTCTGTTTCACATTCGCCCGAGCATTGGCCCTCCCCTTCTTCGCCCCTCTCTCCTCCTCACTCTCACTCGCTCCCACCTCCTCACTCGCGGCGCTACCCTCGTCAGACGCCTTATTCGGCGGTTTGGCGCTGGTCCGTTGACTTGCTGGAACGCTCTTCTGCACTGCCGCACTGGCGTTGGCCCTCCGCCTCCTCGAACCTCCATATTCCTCCTCACTCTCGCTCGATCCAGTTTCATCGGGCGCTTCATCGCTGTCTTCTGACGCCGTGCCCTTGGGTCGGGCGGCCGGCTTTCTCGAGCTCCTTTGAACGCACGCCCGCCGTCCCGCATGGGCTCGCGTGTTGCTCCTCCCCTTCTCCGGCTCCCTCTCTTCTTCCTCACTCTCGCTCTCCTGATCCTCGCTCTCCTCCCCCGAGTCGATCGCCTTCTGTCGGCCGCCTGCCTCGCTCGGATTTCCCGCCCCGCTCTTTCTCGGCCGGGGTTCCGCCCCTCCTTTCCTCCTCTTCCCTCTCTCGTCCTCTGCGCTCGGACGGGCTCGGGCCTTTGGTTCCCCGCCCCGCGCCTCGCCGCCCTTCGATTCGGGGTCGGTGCCTCCCGCTCCGTCCGTTGCCCCCGAGAGTCCCTTCCCGCCTCCGTCGTTCCCTCCCTCCTGTTGCTTGGCCCCGGCCTTGCCCCCGCCACCTGGGCTGGCTCGACCCGGTTCTTTCCCTCTCCCGGGCAGGGCTGCCCCTTCGGGCCCTGGCTCCTTGGAGGGAGAGTCCCGCGGGGCCTTCTCGCTCCGCCCCCCGGCCCAGTTCTGGGTCCCGACCGACGAACTTGATCCGTCATCGACATCTTTCAAAATCGGAAAAAAAAAAACACAGAAAAGAAAAGAAAATAATTGAGTTTGGTTGCAGATTTGGGGGGGGAACCTGGGTGTCCTTGTACCCAGATCACAGAACGTTAACATGCAGGTACATAAGGACCAGGAGGAGTCGGCCATTCGGCCCCTCGAGCCCTGCTCCGCCATTTAATACCACCATGGGCTGATCCGATCATGGACCCAGCTCCACTTCCCCGCCCGCTCCCCATAACCCTTCACTCCCTTATCGCTCAAAAATCTGTCTATCTCCACCTTAAATATATTCAATGTCCCGGCCTCCACAGCTCTCTGGGGCAGAGAATTCCACAGATTTACAACCCTCTGAGAGAAGGAATTCCTCCTCATCTCAGTTTTAAATGGGCGGCCCCTTATTCTAAGACCATGCCCCCTAGTTCTAGTCTCCCCCATCAGTGGGAACATCCTCTCTGCATCCACCTTGTCGAGCCCCCTCATAATCTGATACGTTTCCATAAGATCACCTCTCATTCTTCTGAACTCCAATGAGTAGAGGCCCAACCTCCTCAACCATTCCTCATAAGTCAACCCCCTCATCCCCGGAATCAACCGAGTGAACCTTCTCTGAACTGCCTCCAAAGCAAGTATATCCTTTCGTAAATACAGAGAGTAAAACTGCACCAAAATCACGGCTGATCTTCGACCTCAACTCCATGTCCCTTAATATCCAAAAATCAATCGACCTCAGCCTTGAATATACTCAACCAACGCTGTCTCCGCAAGATCCTGCAAATCCCCCGGGAGGACAGACGCACCAACGTTAGCGTCCTCGACCAGGCCCAACATCCCCAGCATCGAAGCACTGACCACACTCGACCAGCTCCGCTGGGCAGGGCCACATTGTCCGCATGTCCCCCAGACATGAGACTCCCCAAAGCAAGCGCTCTACTCGGAACTCCTTCACGGGCAAACGGGCCAAAGGTGGGCAGAGGAAACGTTACAAGGGACCACCCTCAAAGCCCTCCCTGATATAAATTGCAACATCCCCCACCGACACCTGGGAGTCCCTGGGCCCAAAGACCAGTCCGCCCCAAGTGGAGGAAGTGCATCCAGGAGGGCGCTGAGCACCTCGAGTCTCGTCGCCGAGAGCGTGCGGAAACCAAGCGCAGGCAGCGGAAGGAGCGTGCGGCAAACCAGTCCCACCCTCCCCTTCCCTCAACCACTATCTGTCCCACCTGTGACAGGGACTGTGGCTCTCGTATTGGACTGTTCAGCCACCGGAGAATTCATTTTAAGAGTGGAGGCAAGTCTTCCTCGATTCCGAGGGACTGCCTATGATGATGATACTCAACAACTGAGCCTCCACAGCCCTCTGGGGCAGAGAATTCCAAAGATTCACCAGCCTCTGAGTGAAGAAGCTTCTCCTCAGCTCAGCCCTAAATGGCCGAGCCCTTATCCTGAGACTGTGTGAGCCCTGGTTCTAGACTCCCCAGCCCCGGGGGGGGAAACACCCTCCCTGTATCTACCCTGTCGAGCCCTGTAAGAATGTTGTATGTTTCAATGAGATCACCTCTCATTCTTCTAAATTGTGGAGAATATCGTCTGCTCAACCTCTCCTCTTAGGACAATCCCCCCATCCCAGGAATCAGTCTGGTGAACCTTCGTTGCACTCCCTCTGTGACAAGTATATCCTTCCTTAGGTAAGGAGACCAGAATTGTACACAGTACTCCAGGTGTGGTCTCACCAGGGCCCTATATAATTGCAGTAAGACATCTTTACTCTTGTACTGAAATCCTCTTGCAATAAAGGCCAACGTACCATTTGCTTTCTTAATTGCTTGTGGTACCTGCATGTTAACCTTCAGTGATTCGTGTACAAGGTCACCCAGGTTTCTCTGAACGCCAACATTTCCCAATCTCTCACCGTTTAAGACTAGAAGAAACAGGAGCAGGAGTCGGCCATTCGGCCCCTCGAGCCCGCTCCGCCATTTAATACCACCATGGGCTGATCCGATCATGGACCCAGCTCCACTTCCCCGCCCGCTCCCCATAACCCTTCACTCCCTGATCGCTCAAAAATCTGTCTATCTCCGCCTTAAATATATTCAATGTCCCAGCCTCCACAGCTCTCTGGGGCAGAGAATTCCACAGATTTACAACCCTCTGAGAGAAGAAATTCCTCCTCATCTCAGTTTTAAATGGGCGGCCCCTTATTCTAAGACCATGCCCCCTAGTTCTAGTCTCCCCCATCAGTGGGAACATCCTCTCTGCATCCAGTACTCTGCTTTTCCATTGTTCCTGCCAAAGTAGATAACTTCACATTTCTCCACAGTATATTCCATTTGCCATGTTCTTGCCCATTCACTCAGCCTGTGGACATCTCCTTGAACCCTCTTTGCATCTTGCTCACAACTTACATTCCCAACAGCAAGCAATTGAATCCTGAGATGGGGGGGATTGTCCTATGAGGAGAGGTTGAGTAGACTATACCTATATTCCCTACAGTTTAGAAGAATGAGAGGTGATAGAAACATAGAAAATAGGTGCAGGAGTAGGCCATTCGGCCCTTCGAGCCTGCACCACCATTCAATATGATCATGGCTGATCATTCCCTCAGTACCCCTTTCCTGCTTTCTCTCCATACCCCTTGATCCCTTTAGCCGTAAGGACCACATCTAACTCCCTCTTGAATATATCTAACGAACTGGCCTCAACAACTTTCTGTGGTAGAGAATTCCACAGGTTCACAATTCTCTGAGTGAAGAAGTTTCTCCTCATCTCAGTCCTAAATGGCTTATCCCTTATCCTCAGACTTTGTCCCCTGGTTCTGGACTTCCCCAACATCGGGAACATTCTTCCTGCATCTAACCTGTCCAGTCCCGTCAGTATTTTTTATGTTTCTATGAGATCCCCTCTCATTCTTCTAAATTCCAGTGAATATAGGCCCAGTCGATCCAGTCTTTCTTCATATGTCACTCCTGCCATCCTGAGAATCAGCTGCACTCCCTCAATAGCAAAAACTTCCAGACTAGGAGACCAAAACTGAACACAATATTCCAGGTGAGGCCTCACCAAGGCCCTGTACAGTTGCAGCAAGACCTCCCTGCTCTTATACTCAAATCCTCTCGCTATGCAGGCCAACATACCATTTGCCTTCTTCACCGCCTGCTGTACCTGCATGCCAACCTTCAATGACTGATGTATTATTCTGTCTCACTCACAATACACCCTCTCCTCCACGTATGTCTCGCCCACTTTACCCCCCCCCATCCTCCTGTACCCCCACTCATTGAAACATACGAGATTCTCAGGGGGAATGACAGGATGGATGCAGGGAGGATGTTTCCCCGGGCTGGGGAGTCCAGAACCAGGGGTCACAGTCTCAGGATAACAGGTCAGCTATTCAGAACCGAGCAGAGGCCCAACCTCCTAAACCTTTCCTCATAAGTCAACCCCCTCATCCCCGGAATCAACCGAGTGAACCTTCTCTGAACTGCCTCCAAAGCAAGTATATCCTTTCGTAAATACGGAAACCAAAACTGCACGCAGTACTCCAGGTGTGGCCTCACCTATACCCTGTATAACTGGAGCAAGACTTCCCTGCTTGTATACTCCATCCCCCTTTGCAATAAAGGCCCAGATACCATTGGCCCTTCCTGATCACTTGCTGTACCTGCATACTAACCTTTTGTGTTTCATGTACAAGTAACCCCCAGGTCCCGCTGTACTGCCGCACTTTGCAATCTTTCTCCATTTAAATAATAACTTGCTCTTTCGGAAGAATTTCTTCACTCAGAGGATGGTGAATCTTTGGAATTCTCTACCCCAGAGGGCCATGGAGGCTGAGTCGTTGAGCATATTCAGGGCTGAGATCGATAGATTTTTCGACTCTCGAGGAAATCGAGTGATCGGGCGGGAAAGTGGAGTTGAGGTCGAATATCAGCCGTATTATTAATGACTTGGAAGAAGGGACTGAGTGTAACGTAGCCAAGTTTGCTGACGATACAAAGATGGGAGGAAAAGCAATGTGTGAGGAGGACACAAAAAATCTGCAAAAGGACACAGACAGGCTCAGTGAGTGGGTGAACATTTCACAGATGGAGTATAATGTGGGAAAGTGTGAGGTCATGCACTTTGGCAGAAAAAATCAAAGAGAAAATTATTATTTAAATGGAGAAAGATTGCAAAGTGCTGCTCCAGTCCCAAAACCCCTCCTCATCTCTGTAACCCCCTCCAGCCCCGACACCCCTCCCTATTTCTGTAACCCCCTCCAGCCCCTACACCCTCCCTATCTCTGTAACCCCCTCCAGCCCCTACACCCCTCCCTATCTCTGTAACCCCCTCCAGCCCCTATACCCCTCCCTATCTCTGTAACCTCCTCCAGCCCCTACACCCCTCCCTATCTCTGTAACCCCCTCCAGCCCCTACACCCCTCCCTATCTCTGTAACCACCTCCAGCCCCTACACCCCTCCCTATCTCTGTAACCTCCTCCAGCCCCTACACCCCTCCCGATCTCTGTAACCTCCAGCCCCTACACCCCTCCCTATCTCTGTAACCACCTCCAGCCCCTACACCCCTCCCTATCTCTGTAACCTCCTCCAGCCCCTACACCCTCCCTATCTCTGTAACCCCCTCCAGCCCCTACACCCCTCCCTATCTCTGTAACCACCTCCAGCCCCTACACCCCTGCCTATCTCTGTAACCTCCTCCAGCCCTGCAGCCCTCCCTATCTCTGTAACCCCCTCCAGCCCCTATACCGCTCCCTATCTCCGTAACCTCCTCCAGCCCCTACACCCCTCCCTATCTATGTAACCCCCTCCAGCCCCTACACCCCTCCCTATCTCTGTAACCTCCTCCAGCCCCTACACCCTAGCTATCTCTGTAACAACTTCCAGCCCCTTCACCCTCCCTATCTCTGCAACCCCCTCCAGCCCCTACACCCCTCCCTATCTCTGTAACTCGCTCCAGCCCCTACACCCTCCCTATCTCTGTAACCTCCTCCAGCCCCTACAACCCTCACTATCTGTAACCTCCTCCAGCCCCTACACCCCTCCCTATCTCTGTAACCTCCTCCAGCCCCTACAACACTCACTATCTCTGTAACCCCCTCCAGCCCCTACACCCCTCCCTATCTCTGTAACCCCCTCCAGCCCCTACACCCATCCCGATCTCTGTAACCTCCTCCAGCCCCTACAACCCTCACTATCTCTGTAACCCCCTCCAGCCCCTACACCCCTCCCTATCTCTGTAACCCCCTCCAGCCCCTACACCCCTCCCTATCTCTGTAACCTCCTCCAGCCCCGACACCCCTCCGTATCTCTGTAACCTCCTCCAGCCCCTACACCCCTCCCTATCTCTGTAACCTCCTCCAGCCCCTACACCCCTCCCTATCTCTGTAACCTCCTCCAGCCCCTACAACCCTCACTATCTGTAACCTCCTCCAGCCCCTACACCCCTCCCTATCTCTGTAACCTCCTCCAGCCCCTACAACCCTCACTATCTCTGTAACCCCCTCCAGCCCCTACACCCCTCCCTATCTCTGTAACCCCCTCCAGCCCCTACACCCATCCCGATCTCTGTAACCTCCTCCAGCCCCTACAACCCTCCCTATCTCTGCAACCCCCTCCGGCCCCTACACCCCTCCCTATCTCTGTAACCCCCTCCAGCCCCTACACCCCTCCCTATCTCTAACCTCCTCCAGCCACTACACCCCTCCCTATCTCTGTAACCCCCTCCAGCCCCTACACCCCTCCCTATTTCTGTAACCCCCTCCAGCCCCTACACCCCTCCCCATCTCTGTAACCCCCTCCAGCCCCTACACCCCTCCCTATCTCTGTAACCCCCTCCAGCCCCTACACCCCTCCCTATCTCTGTAACCACCTCCAGCCCCTATACCCCTCCCTATCTCTGTAACCTCCTCCAGCCCCTATACCCCTCCCTATCTCTGTAACCTCCTCCAGCCCCTATACCCCTCCCTATCTCTGTAACCTCCTCCAGCCCCTACACCCCTCCCTATCTGTATAACCTCCTCCAGCCCCTACACCCCTCCCTATCTCTGTAACCTCCTCCAGCCCCTACACCCTCCCTATCTCTGTAACCCCCTCCAGCCCCTACACCCCTCCCTATCTCTGTAATCACCTCCAGCCCCTACACCCCTCCCTATCTCTGTAACCTCCTCCAGCCCTGCAGCCCTCCCTATCTCTGTAACCCCCTCCAGCACCTATACCGCTCCCTATCTCTGTAACCTCCTGCAGCCCCTACACCCCTCCGTATCTCCGTAACCTCCTCCAGCCCCTACACCCCTCCCTATCTCTGTAACCCCCTCCAGCCCCTACACCCCTCCCTATCTCTGTAACCTCCTGCAGCCCCTACACCCCTCCGTATCTCTGTAACCTCCTCCAGCCCCTACACCCTAGCTATCTCTGTAACAGCTTCCAGCCCCTTCACCCTCCCTATCTCTGCAACCCCCTCCAGCCCCTACACCCCTCCCTATCTCTGTAACCCGCTCCAGCCCCTACACCCTCCCTATCTCTGTAACCCCCCTCCAGCCCCTACACCCCTCCCTATCTCTGTAACCTCCTCCAGCCCCTACACCCTCCCTATCTCTGCAACCCCCTCCAGCCCCTATTCCCCTCCCTATCTCTGTAACCTCCTCCAGCCCCTACACCCCTCCCTATCTCTGTAACCTCCTCCAGCCCCTACACCCCTCCCTATCTCTGTAATCTCCTCCAGCCCCTACACACCTCCCTATCTCTGTAACCTCCTCCAGCCCCTACACCCCTCCCTATCTCTGTAACCTCCTCCAGCCCCTACACCCCTCCCTATCTCTGCAACATTCTCCAGCACCTACACTCCTCCCTAGCTCTGTAACCTCCTCCAGCCCCTACACTCCTTCCTGTCTCTGTAACCCCCTCCAGCCCCTACACCCCTCCCTATCTCTGTAACCACCTTCAGCCCTACACCACTCCCTATCTCTGTAACCTCCTCCAGCCCCTAAACCCCTCCTCATCTCTAACCTCCTCCGGCCCCTACACCCCTCCCTATCTCTGTAACCTCCTCCAGCCTCTACACCCCTCCCTATCTCTGTAACCTCCTCCAACCCCTACACCCCTCCCAATCTCTGTAACCCCCTCCAGCCCCGACACCCCTCCCTATCTCTGTAACCTCCTCCAGCCCCTACACCCCTCCCTATCTCTGTAACCTCCTCCAGCCCTACACCACTCCCTATCTCTGTAACCTCCTCCAGCCCCTACACCTCTCCCTATCTCTGTAACATCCTCCAGCCCCGACACCGCTCCGTATCTCTGTAACCTCCTCCAGCCCCTACACCCCTCCCTATCTCTGTAACCTCCTCCGGCCCCTACACCCCTCCCTATCTCTGTAACCCCCTCCAGCCCCTACACCCCTCCCTATCTCTAACCTCCTCCAGCCACTACACCCTCCCTATCTCTGTAACCCCCTCCAGACCCTTCACCCCTCCCTATCTCTGTAACCACCTCCAGCCCCTATACCCCTCCCTATCTCTGTAACCTCCTCCAGCCCCTACACCCCTCCCTATCTCTATAACCTCCTCCAGCCCCTACACCCCTCCCTATCTCTGTAACCTCCTCCAGCCCCTACACCCTCCCTATCTCTGTAACCCCCTCCAGCCCCTACACCCCTCCCGATCTCTGTAACCACCTCCAGCCCCTATACCCCTCCCTATCTCTGTAACCCCCTCCAGCCCCTACACCCCTCCCTATCTCTGTAACCTCCTCCAGCCCTACAGCCCTCCCTATCTCTGTAACCCCCTCCAGCCCCTATACCGCTCCCTATCTCTGTAACCTCCTCCAGCCCCGAAACCCCTCCCTATCTCTGTAACCTCCTCCAGCCCTACACCCCTCCCTATCTCTGTAACCCTCTCCAGCCCCTACACCCCTCCCTATCTCTGTAACCTCCTGCAGCCCCTACACCCCTCCGTATCTCCGTAACCTCCTCCAGCCCCTACACCCCTCCCTATCTCTGTAACCCCCTCCAGCCCCTACACCCCTCCCTATCTCTGTAACCTCCTCCAGCCCCTACACCCTAGCTATCTCTGTAACAACTTCCAGCCCCTTCACCCTCCCTATCTCTGCAACCCCCTCCAGCCCCTACACCCCTCTCTATCTCTGTAACCCCCTCCAGCCCCTACACCCCTCCCTATCTCTGTAACCCGCTCCAACCCCTACACCCTCCCTATCTCTGTAACCCCCTCCAGCCCCTACACCCTCCCTATCTCTGCAACCCCCTCCAGCCCCTACACCCCTCCCTATCTCTGTAACCTCCTCCAGCCCCTACACCCTCCCTATCTCTGCAACCCCCTCCAGCCCCTACTCCCCTCCCTATCTCTGTAACCTCCTCCAGCCCCTACACCCCTCCCTATCTCTGTAACCTCCTACAGCCCCTACACCCCTCCCTATCTCTGTAATCTCCTCCAGCCCCTACACCCCTCCCTATCTCTGTAACCTCCTCCAGCCCCTACACCCCTCCCTATCTCTGTAACCTCCTCCAGCCCCTACACCCCTCACTATCTCTGTAACATTCTCCAGCACCTACACTCCTCCCTATCTCTGTAACCTCCTCCAGCCCCTACACTCCTCCCTGTCTCTGTAACCCCCTCCAGCCCCTACACCCCTCCCTATCTCTGTAATCTCCTCCAGCCCCTACACCCCTCCCTATCTCTGTAACCTCCTCCAGCCCCTACACCCTTCCCTATCTCTGTAACCTCCTCCGGCCCCTACACCCCTCCCTATCTCTGTAACCACCTCCAGCCCCTACACCTCTCCCTATCTCTGTAACCTCCTCCAGCCCCTAAACCCCTCCCTGTCTCTGTAACCCCCTCCAGCCCCGACACCCCTCCCCATCTCTGTAACCTCCTCTGGCCCCTACACCCTCCCTATCTCTGTAACCTCCAGCCCCTGCACCCCTCCCTATCGCTGTAACCTCCTCCAGCCCCTGCACCCCTCCCTATCGCTGTAACCTCCTCCAGCCCCTGCACCCCTCCCTATCTCTGTAACCTCCTCCAGACCCGCATCCCTCCCTATCTCTGTAACCTCCTCCAGCCCCACAACCCTCCCTATCTCTGTAACCTCCTCCAGCCCCTACACCCCTCCCTATCTCTGTAACCTCCTCCAGCCCCTACACCCCTCCCTATCTCTGTAACCTCCTCCAGCCCCGAAACCCCTCCCTATCTCTGTAATCCCATCCAGGCGCTACACCCTCCCTATCTCTGTAACCTCCTCCAGCCCCTACACCCCTCCCTATCTCTGTAACCTCCTCCAGCCCCTACACCCCTCCCTATCTCTGTAACCACCTCCAGCCCCTACACCCCTCCCTATCTCTGTAACCACCTCCAGCCCCTACACCCCTCCCTATCTCTGTAACCTCCTCCAGCCCCTACACCCCTCCCTATCTCTGTAACCTCCTCCGGCCCTACACCTCTCCCTATCTCTGTAACCCCCTCCAGCCCTCCCTATCTCTGTAACCTCCTCCGGCCCCTACACCCCTCCCTATCTCTGTAACCACCTCCAATGCCTACACCTCTCCCTATCTCTGTAACCTCCTCCAGCCCCTAAACCCCTCCCTATCTCTGAAACCCCCTCCACCCCTCCCTATCTCTGTAACCCCCTCCAGCCCCTACACCCCTCCCTATCTCTGTAACCACCTCCAGCCCCTACACCCCTGCCTATCTCTGTAACCTCCTCCAGCCCTGCAGCCCTCCCTATCTCTGTAACCCCCTCCAGCCCCTATACCGCTCCCTATCTCCGTAACCTCCTCCAGCCCCTACACCCCTCCCTATCTATGTAACCCCCTCCAGCCCCTACACCCCTCCCTATCTCTGTAACCCCCTCCAGCCCCTACACCCCTCCCTATCTCTGTAACCCCCTCCAGCCCCTACACCCATCCCGATCTCTGTAACCTCCTCCAGCCCCTACAACCCTCCCTATCTCTGCAACCCCCTCCGGCCCCTACACCCCTCCCTATCTCTGTAACCCCCTCCAGCCCCTACACCCCTCCCTATCTCTAACCTCCTCCAGCCACTACACCCCTCCCTATCTCTGTAACCCCCTCCAGCCCCTACACCCCTCCCTATTTCTGTAACCCCCTCCAGCCCCTACACCCCTCCCCATCTCTGTAACCCCCTCCAGCCCCTACACCCCTCCCTATCTCTGTAACCCCCTCCAGCCCCTACACCCCTCCCTATCTCTGTAACCACCTCCAGCCCCTATACCCCTCCCTATCTCTGTAACCTCCTCCAGCCCCTATACCCCTCCCTATCTCTGTAACCTCCTCCAGCCCCTATACCCCTCCCTATCTCTGTAACCTCCTCCAGCCCCTACACCCCTCCCTATCTGTATAACCTCCTCCAGCCCCTACACCCCTCCCTATCTCTGTAACCTCCTCCAGCCCCTACACCCTCCCTATCTCTGTAACCCCCTCCAGCCCCTACACCCCTCCCTATCTCTGTAATCACCTCCAGCCCCTACACCCCTCCCTATCTCTGTAACCTCCTCCAGCCCTGCAGCCCTCCCTATCTCTGTAACCCCCTCCAGCACCTATACCGCTCCCTATCTCTGTAACCTCCTGCAGCCCCTACACCCCTCCGTATCTCCGTAACCTCCTCCAGCCCCTACACCCCTCCCTATCTCTGTAACCCCCTCCAGCCCCTACACCCCTCCCTATCTCTGTAACCTCCTGCAGCCCCTACACCCCTCCGTATCTCTGTAACCTCCTCCAGCCCCTACACCCTAGCTATCTCTGTAACAGCTTCCAGCCCCTTCACCCTCCCTATCTCTGCAACCCCCTCCAGCCCCTACACCCCTCCCTATCTCTGTAACCCGCTCCAGCCCCTACACCCTCCCTATCTCTGTAACCCCCCTCCAGCCCCTACACCCCTCCCTATCTCTGTAACCTCCTCCAGCCCCTACACCCTCCCTATCTCTGCAACCCCCTCCAGCCCCTATTCCCCTCCCTATCTCTGTAACCTCCTCCAGCCCCTACACCCCTCCCTATCTCTGTAACCTCCTCCAGCCCCTACACCCCTCCCTATCTCTGTAATCTCCTCCAGCCCCTACACACCTCCCTATCTCTGTAACCTCCTCCAGCCCCTACACCCCTCCCTATCTCTGTAACCTCCTCCAGCCCCTACACCCCTCCCTATCTCTGCAACATTCTCCAGCACCTACACTCCTCCCTAGCTCTGTAACCTCCTCCAGCCCCTACACTCCTTCCTGTCTCTGTAACCCCCTCCAGCCCCTACACCCCTCCCTATCTCTGTAACCACCTTCAGCCCTACACCACTCCCTATCTCTGTAACCTCCTCCAGCCCCTAAACCCCTCCTCATCTCTAACCTCCTCCGGCCCCTACACCCCTCCCTATCTCTGTAACCTCCTCCAGCCTCTACACCCCTCCCTATCTCTGTAACCTCCTCCAACCCCTACACCCCTCCCAATCTCTGTAACCCCCTCCAGCCCCGACACCCCTCCCTATCTCTGTAACCTCCTCCAGCCCCTACACCCCTCCCTATCTCTGTAACCTCCTCCAGCCCTACACCACTCCCTATCTCTGTAACCTCCTCCAGCCCCTACACCTCTCCCTATCTCTGTAACATCCTCCAGCCCCGACACCGCTCCGTATCTCTGTAACCTCCTCCAGCCCCTACACCCCTCCCTATCTCTGTAACCTCCTCCGGCCCCTACACCCCTCCCTATCTCTGTAACCCCCTCCAGCCCCTACACCCCTCCCTATCTCTAACCTCCTCCAGCCACTACACCCTCCCTATCTCTGTAACCCCCTCCAGACCCTTCACCCCTCCCTATCTCTGTAACCACCTCCAGCCCCTATACCCCTCCCTATCTCTGTAACCTCCTCCAGCCCCTACACCCCTCCCTATCTCTATAACCTCCTCCAGCCCCTACACCCCTCCCTATCTCTGTAACCTCCTCCAGCCCCTACACCCTCCCTATCTCTGTAACCCCCTCCAGCCCCTACACCCCTCCCGATCTCTGTAACCACCTCCAGCCCCTATACCCCTCCCTATCTCTGTAACCCCCTCCAGCCCCTACACCCCTCCCTATCTCTGTAACCTCCTCCAGCCCTACAGCCCTCCCTATCTCTGTAACCCCCTCCAGCCCCTATACCGCTCCCTATCTCTGTAACCTCCTCCAGCCCCGAAACCCCTCCCTATCTCTGTAACCTCCTCCAGCCCTACACCCCTCCCTATCTCTGTAACCCTCTCCAGCCCCTACACCCCTCCCTATCTCTGTAACCTCCTGCAGCCCCTACACCCCTCCGTATCTCCGTAACCTCCTCCAGCCCCTACACCCCTCCCTATCTCTGTAACCCCCTCCAGCCCCTACACCCCTCCCTATCTCTGTAACCTCCTCCAGCCCCTACACCCTAGCTATCTCTGTAACAACTTCCAGCCCCTTCACCCTCCCTATCTCTGCAACCCCCTCCAGCCCCTACACCCCTCTCTATCTCTGTAACCCCCTCCAGCCCCTACACCCCTCCCTATCTCTGTAACCCGCTCCAACCCCTACACCCTCCCTATCTCTGTAACCCCCTCCAGCCCCTACACCCTCCCTATCTCTGCAACCCCCTCCAGCCCCTACACCCCTCCCTATCTCTGTAACCTCCTCCAGCCCCTACACCCTCCCTATCTCTGCAACCCCCTCCAGCCCCTACTCCCCTCCCTATCTCTGTAACCTCCTCCAGCCCCTACACCCCTCCCTATCTCTGTAACCTCCTCCAGCCCCTACACCCCTCCCTATCTCTGTAATCTCCTCCAGCCCCTACACCCCTCCCTATCTCTGTAACCTCCTCCAGCCCCTACACCCCTCCCTATCTCTGTAACCTCCTCCAGCCCCTACACCCCTCCCTATCTCTGTAACATTCTCCAGCACCTACACTCCTCCCTATCTCTGTAACCTCCTCCAGCCCCTACACTCCTCCCTGTCTCTGTAACCCCCTCCAGCCCCTACACCCCTCCCTATCTCTGTAATCTCCTCCAGCCCCTACACCCCTCCCTATCTCTGTAACCTCCTCCAGCCCCTACACCCTTCCCTATCTCTGTAACCTCCTCCGGCCCCTACACCCCTCCCTATCTCTGTAACCACCTCCAGCCCCTACACCTCTCCCTATCTCTGTAACCTCCTCCAGCCCCTAAACCCCTCCCTGTCTCTGTAACCCCCTCCAGCCCCGACACCCCTCCCCATCTCTGTAACCTCCTCTGGCCCCTACACCCTCCCTATCTCTGTAACCTCCAGCCCCTGCACCCCTCCCTATCGCTGTAACCTCCTCCAGCCCCTGCACCCCTCCCTATCGCTGTAACCTCCTCCAGCCCCTGCACCCCTCCCTATCTCTGTAACCTCCTCCAGACCCGCATCCCTCCCTATCTCTGTAACCTCCTCCAGCCCCACAACCCTCCCTATCTCTGTAACCTCCTCCAGCCCCTACACCCCTCCCTATCTCTGTAACCTCCTCCAGCCCCTACACCCCTCCCTATCTCTGTAACCTCCTCCAGCCCCGAAACCCCTCCCTATCTCTGTAATCCCATCCAGGCGCTACACCCTCCCTATCTCTGTAACCTCCTCCAGCCCCTACACCCCTCCCTATCTCTGTAACCTCCTCCAGCCCCTACACCCCTCCCTATCTCTGTAACCACCTCCAGCCCCTACACCCCTCCCTATCTCTGTAACCACCTCCAGCCCCTACACCCCTCCCTATCTCTGTAACCTCCTCCAGCCCCTACACCCCTCCCTATCTCTGTAACCTCCTCCGGCCCTACACCTCTCCCTATCTCTGTAACCCCCTCCAGCCCTCCCTATCTCTGTAACCTCCTCCGGCCCCTACACCCCTCCCTATCTCTGTAACCACCTCCAATGCCTACACCTCTCCCTATCTCTGTAACCTCCTCCAGCCCCTAAACCCCTCCCTATCTCTGAAACCCCCTCCACCCCTCCCTATCTCTGTAACCACCTCCAGCCCCTACATCCCTCCCTATCTCTGTAACCTCCTCCAGCCCCTACACCCCTCCCTATCTCTGTAACCTCCTCCGGCCCCGACACCCCTCCCTATCTCTGTAACCACCTCCAGCCCCTAAACCTCTCCCTATCTCTGTAACCTCCAGCCCCTACATCCCTCCCTATCTCTGTAACCCCCTCCAGCCCCTACACCTCTCCCTATCTCTCTAACCTCCTCCGGCCCCGCATCCCTCTGCGGTGTCTGCGCTCCTCCAATTCTGACCTCTTGTGCAGAGATGGGCAAGGAGCGAGCGAGAAGGGCAGGGAGGTACGGGGGGGCGGTGGGGGGGGGGGAGGGTGCGGGGAGACGCAGTGGCAGGGAGGGGAGCGAGGGCTGGAGAGTGGCGAGGAGTAAGGGAGAGGGGCCGGGCCGGGGAGGGCGAGTGGGAGGGGCCAGGGAGCGGGAGGGGAGGGGCCAGTGAGGGGGACAGGTGGGAGGGGCCACGGAGTTGGAGGGGAGGGGAGGGGCTGGGGTGCGGGAGGGGAGGGGCCAAGGAGCAGGAGAGGCCAGGGAGCATTGGGGAGGGGAGGGGCCAGGGAGCGGGAGGGGCCAGGGATCGTCGGGGAGGGGAGGGGCTAGGGAGCGGGAGGAGCCAGGGAGCGAGAGGGGCCAGGGATCGTCGGGGAGGGGAGGGGCCAGGGAGCGGGAGGGGTCAGGGAGTGTCGGGGAGGGGAGGGGCCAGGGAGCGGGAGGGGTCAGGGATCGTCGGGGAGGGGAGGGGCCAGGGAGCGGGAGGGGCCAGGGATCGTCGGGGAGGGGAGGGGCCAGGGAGCGGGAGGGGCCAGGGATCGTCGGGGTGGGGAGGGGCCAGGGAGCGGGAGGGGTCAGGGAGTGTCGGGGAGGGGAGGGGCCAGGGAGCGGGAGGGGCCAGGGATCGTCGGGGAGGGGAGGGGCCAGGGAGCGGGAGGGGTCAGGGAGTGTCGGGGAGGGGAGGGGCCAGGGAGCGGGAGGGGTCAGGGATCGTCGGGGAGGGGAGGGGCCAGGGAGCGGGAGGGGTCAGGGAGTGTCGGGGAGGGGAGGAGCCAGGGAGCGAGAGGGGCCAGGGATCGTCGGGGAGGGGAGGGGCCAGGGAGCGGGAGGGGTCAGGGAGTGTCGGGGAGGGGAGGGGCCAGGGAGCGGGAGGGGTCAGGGATCGTCGGGGAGGGGAGGGGCCAGGGAGCGGGAGGGGTCAGGGAGTGTCGGGGAGGGGAGGGGCCAGGGAGCGGGAGGGGCCAGGGATCGTCGGGGAGGGGAGGGGCCAGGGAGCGGGAGGGGCCAGGGATCGTCGGGGTGGGGAGGGGCCAGGGAGCGGGAGGGGCCAGGGATCGTCGGGGAGGGGAGGGACCAGGGAGCGGAGGGGTCAGGGAGTGTCGGGGAGGGGAGGGACCAGGGAGCGGAGGGGCGAGGGAACGTCGGGGAGGGGCCAGAGAGCGGGAGGGGAGCCGGATGGGAGGGGCCAAGGAGCGGGAGAGGGACTGGCCAGGGAGCATCGGGGAGGGGCGGGGCCAGGGAGGCCAGGGAGCGGGAGGGGAGGAGCCAGGGAGCGTCGTGGAGGGGCGGGGTCAGTGAGTGGGAGGGGCCATGGAGCGGGAAGGGCAGGGCCATGCAGCGTCGGGGAGGGGCGGGGCCAGGGAGGTGCCAGGGAGCATCGGGGAGGGGCGGGGCCAGGGAGCGGGAGGGGAGGAGCCAGGGAGCGTCGTGGAGGGGCGGGGTCAGTGAGTGGGAGGGGCCATGGAGCGGGAGGGGAGGAGCCAGGGAGCGTCGGGGAGGGGCGGGGCCAGGGAGGTGCCAGGGAGCATCGGGGAGGGGCGGGGCCAGTGAGTGGGAGGGGCCAGGGAGCGGGAGGGGCCAGGGATCGTCGGGGAGGGGCCAGGGAGCGGGAGACTTACCGGACAAGCCATCCCGTGTTCTCTTGTCCCGGTGCAGGCCACGGCTGGACGATGTGCTGTTGTTGCCGTCGCTGGAACATCGCTGGCGTTTCCGCGTGGGCAGCCCTTGAATCCTTTGTTTCTTCAGCGCCTCCGCCTTGATGCTCAGAGGCTCGTCATCACTCGAGTCACTGTCCTGGAACAGAAAGACGTGCCTTTATATAGCGCCTTTCACAGACACCGGATGCCCCAACGCGCTTTACACCCAATGAAGTACTTTGTGGAGTGTGGTCACTGTGGTAATGTGGCAAACACCAATTTGCACACAGCAAGCTCCCACACACAGCAAATGTGATAATGACTCGGATCAACTGTTTTTGTAATGTTGAATCAGGCATAAATATTGGCCCCAGGACACCGGGGAGAACTCCCCCGCTCTTCTTCGAACTACTGGCCGTGGGATCTTTTACGTCCACCTGAGGGGACAGACGGGCCTCGGTTTAATGTCTCATCCGAAAGATGGCACCTCCGACACTCCCTCAGTACTGCCCCTCCGACAGTGCGGGGCTCCCTCAGTACTGCCCCTCCGACAGTGCGGCGCTCCCTCAGTACTGCCCCTCCGACACTCCCTCAGTACTGCCCCTCCGACAGTGCGGGGCTCCCTCAGTACTGCCCCTCCGACAGTGCGGCGCTCCCTCAGTACCGCCCCTCCGACACTCCCTCAGTACCGCCCCTCCGACACTCCCTCAGTACTGCCCCTCCGACAGTGCGGCACTCCCTCAGTACTGCCCCTCCGACAGTGCGGCACTCCCTCAGTACTGCCCCTCCGACAGTGCGGGGCTCCCTCAGTACTGACCCTCCGACAGTGCGGCACTCCTTCAGTACTGCCCCTCCGACACTCCCTCAGTACTGCCCCTCCGACACTCCCTCAGTACTGCCCCTCCGAAAGTGCGGCGCTCCCTCAGTACTGCCCCGCCAACTGAGGAAGCGCCGTACTGCGCTCTCGGAGGGGCAGTACTGTAAACGTCTACGATTCAATGACGTTGGGCGCCTTCGTACTGACCTCGTGATCAAGAAGAACTCTTTCCACCACTTTCTTCAGCTGCCTTTTCTCTTCCTTGCTGAGGGTGTCCTTCTTGAAATGCTGCTGATATTTCTCCTTCACGATGGAGTGTGTGAGGTGACTGCGTGGATAGTGCGAGAGAGAAAGGCAGACAGGTTTAATCAGCATCAGGACAACACCTCCCCCCTCCTCTTAGCATCATCATCAGAGGCAGTCCCTCGCAATCGAGGAAGACTTGCTTCCACTTTGAACATGAGTCCTTCAGTGGTTGAACAGTCCAATACGAGAGCCACAGTCCCTGTCACAGGTGGGACAGACAGACGTTGAGGGAAGGGGAGGGTGGGACTGGTTTGCCGCACGCTCCTTCCGCTGCCTGCGCTTGGTTTCTGCACGCTCTCGGCGACGAGACTCGAGGTGCTCAGCGCCCCCTCCCGGATGCACTCCCTCCACTTGGGGCGGACTGGTCTTTGGGCCCAGGGACTCCCAGGTGTCGGTGGGGATGTTGCACTTTATATATCAGGGAGGGCTTTGAGGGTGGTCCCCTGTAACGTTTCCTCTGCCCCACCTTTGGCCCGTTTGCCTGTGAAGGAGTTCCGACTAGAGCGCTCGCTTTGGGGAGTCTCGTGTCTGGGGAGGGGGGGGGACATGCGGACAATGTGGCCCTGCCCAGCGGAGCTGGTCGAGTGTGGTCAGTGCTTCGATGCTGGGGATGTTGGGCCTGGTCGAGGACATGTGGAAACGTATTTTTATCTAAGCTGATACCATACGGTATTTGTGTGCCCTTTGCAATATATATATATCAAAATGGAGTCCTGGCCCTTCCAGAACTTTCTGCAGTTTAGCAGTCAGCTTGCATAAACAGCTAAACCTGGTTTGAGATGGCTGATGGCCATCTGACAGCTAGGAGACAAGTCATGCTGAGACAAGTACCCACCCCCCCATGGTGCTCTCCTATTGTCTACACCACACCAGTTCCATGTCACCCCACCTTTCCTATGTACTCCATTCCACCAGCCACTATCTCTTGTAGAGACCTCATCCTTTTGATGTAAACGATAAACTGACCAGGAAATGGAACAATCCTGACACAATACAAGACAGGTGATAGCCCATTACATATGATTCATGGAGTAATGGCCGACTGATAACCCTGACAAAAGGAAATATCTGTAAACCATGTCAGGACCAGGATATAGTAATTAACTCTTTATCTGTATTCACTGACTGTGAGACAGAGCAATACACAGGGAGAGGCCAGAACTTGGGTTTTACTGTATAAATATCTTGTGAAGCTGTACCATTGCGGAGGTGTTCACTTAGCCCTTGACTGAGTGTAACCTACCCCTTGCTAGCAAGTACACTAAAGAAACTTCTGCCGGAGCTGTAAGTGTCGGAGTCATTCTTTTCGGAGGTCGAGATTTCGACAGTTACTTCTTGGAGGTTCCACCGAGATGCATACTCTCTGTCCTGTGAGTAAAACGGATACAGGCATAGTGCTTCTCCAGTGAAAGGCTTCAGTGGCCAAACAAGGTGAGCCTTTTGCTCAGAAGAGGTTTCTTCACTGTTGAATCGCATATGTAATCTGTTGTCCACAGGGGAGGTACTGCATCTACAAGCCTCGACATTTAAAAGCTAAAGGTATTTTTTATAACCATTTCTTTCTCAGCTCGCCTGCAGAAGAGAACAGGTTCTGGAAAAATCTCGAAACAGCCCGGGGAAGGTTTCAGTAGATAAGGGAGCGCTAGTCGATCGAAAAGGGTTCCAGGTTCTTATGTGATAAGATTTTTATTGTTTTTAATTCGGAAGGGGTTCTTATGTGATAAGAGTACAGGAAAAAAAAAGAAAGCGCAATCGATCAAAGAGTTTGGGTATGGAACCATAAGTTTTATCAGTTTTTTTATTAGGATAAGTTAAGGACTCGGTCTGTAGTGGCGTGCAACGCAGACTGAGAATATTGTTTGTTGTCCTTGTTATACTGTTGTGTGCAATACCTTTGTGAGAGTTTGCCATTAGAGAAACGGGAAGAGTCACTCGGGAAAATTGTGATTCGGGAAAAAAAAACACAAGGATTGATTAAGAAAAGAAACAGTAACTGATTGATCAACTACGGTTGGTTCGTGCCAACATATCTCACACACCCAGACTGAGCCCGAATTAAGAGCCTTTTCAGGCCACGTAACGGCCAGGAGAAGTGGGCGTAGAGAACTCGGTTGGCCGAAAGGATTGTGAGATCAGAAACTGTGGAAAATCTTAATCATCCAGAATGGGTGCCGGAGCAAGTTAAAACACCACAAAAGGCACACCAGCCTATGTCATGCTCCAGAATTGTGGTCAGTCTTCAATTGACCAAAGAAACAAAAACCGGTAAAAGTGGACTAAGGGTGAAAACAGGCCATTTCCACCCGATGGTTCATGTAATTTAGAGAGAACAACATGTCTAGAAGAGTGTCTTATAAACAGATCCAGGTAGAAGAGAAAAAAAAAGGAAAGTAATAGAAAAGGCCTGGGTTCCGATTCTTCAAGCCCATTAAAATTAACAGAGGAAGTAAATCAAATGTAAAATTTTTTTAAAAAGAGAACCTGAAAGTGACTTATGGATTCAAAAAAAAAAGCTTTATTGAATGGAGAGACTTTTGTGAATGTCTTGTCTTTGAATGAGAGTGCGTGAATGTCTTGTCTTTGAATGAGAGTGCTTCTGTGTTTTTTCCTTGTGTCTGGAAACCTGTTTGGAAAGGTTGTGGAGCTGCCTGTTTGTTTTAGCTCCACCCACTTTTTCAAACAAAGTGAAGTTTTTTAACCCTTCATAGTGTTGTCCCGCATGTGGGAAGTTTAAGACATTTTAAGTTAGAAGCGCAGGTGTGGATTTATTCGGATGAGAAGTTACGGAGCTAGGAAATGCACAAAGGATAGGTTTGTTGAGACATGGTCCCGGTGGTTAAAAGTTGTAATGCCTTTTTTTTTAAAAAAAAAGCCTTTGTGGGTCTCTCGAGGTGCAGGCTGGGGGAGTACACTCTCATTGTCCTTGGTGTAAAATCTTGGTACAAAAGCTTCTAGCTCAGTAAGAGGATTTGTTTTTGATAAAGAGTGGCAGTACAATAGTTGAATTGGGATTTTGAGATATTTCAGGTGATCTCCTTGATCAACATTTTAGGTGTATTGGAAAAATCTTGGGTTTGGAAGCCTTTTAATAAAATTAGAAAACAAGTACTTTACATTCTGTGATCTGGGAATCACTACAAGCATAAATGATAAGTCCGTGTAACACACCTTTTCTTCCGGTTCAGAAGCCCAATAGTGACAAATGGAGGTTTGTCCATGACCTACGAGCTGTGAATGAATCTACTATATTCTCACAATGCTTAAAGGATGTGGAATGAAGTATCCCGGAATGCTTTCCAGAGTCTTAAGCAGTCCCTCACTTCAGCACCAGCCTTGGGATTACCAGATTACACTAAGCTATTCAACTTATTTGTGCATCACAATCGGGTTTTGCACAATCTGTTTTGACTCAGTTACATGGGGACAGGCAGCGACCGGTAGCGTATTTCAGTACCCAACTAGACCCAGTGGCACGCGGACTATCAGGATGTCTTCCTTCATTGGCAGCAGCTTATTATGCTATGCAACAGGCTCAGACAATAACTCTAAATCATCAAACCATTTTGTATATCCCACACTCTGTCGAGATTTTACTTACTAAATGTGCCACCCAACACCTAACCGCCGCAAGAACCACTAAATATGAAGTCGAACTGTTATCAAATCCGAACCTTATCAAAAGATGCACTACCTTAAATCCAGCCACTCGACTCCCCACGGAAGACGACGGCGAACCCCATTCATGTGAAATGCTTTCATTCACAGGTAAAGGAAGCCCAAGTCAAGCCAGCGGAAGGGAAGTGTCATAACCTGGAGCCAGGGGAATTCGTTTACATCAAGATTTTTAAAAGAAAAAGCAGTCTACAGCCAAGATTCGAAGGACCATACCAGGTCTTGCTGGCGACCAATACTGCAATCAAGGTAAAGGAAAGACCAACATGGATCCACGCATCCCATTGCAAACGGGCACCCGACCAGGAGGAAGGGAAGAAGGAACCAGAGGAACAGAAAAAAGAAGACTGAATAAGGAACTGTATGGACTATGGGGACTGATGGTGCTGGGCTTGACAGGGTTTTACTTCGCATTATTGATTACACCAGGGGTACAGATTTATGGCACTGAGTCATAGGTATGCTCAAGAAAGAAACTTGTCGAGTTGTTGGATATGTTCCCATGTACCTGTCCACTCCGAAGGGGGTATTCCCCTGAGATCTGTCCCCTTTAACGAATCAGAAATGGTAGAATGGTTGACGGTGCAAAATAGGACAAACCTAACTAAGGGGCTAGAAACGAAGGAGCAAACAGAATGGAGGTCGGCAGGGTATAAACTTACAGCCTTCCAGGGATGGTACCAGCCCAATTATGATAATAACCATCAGCCTCCCTTCCTAAGCATTATTCCCAGAATAGAAAATCCCGAAGGTATAACATGCCGAGTGAGTAATGAGACTAAAGGACCAGAAATGGGACGCAGCAAGTGTTCCCAAATGATTAAATGGCAAGCCACAACTAATCCCACTGAGAGAAAGATAGCAACCGTTGGCTGGACAACGGTCCATAACAAAGCCCCAGGTGAAGGGTGGGAAGGTGAGACCACTCGAGTAGGGACAGTGCGAAAGGACCAGGGGCTGACGTCCTATAATTGCACCTACTTTATTTGTGGCCATAAAGCCTACCCATGGTTACCAGCCAACTGGACAGGGTCCTGTTACTTAGGATATGTGGTACCCCTTATCAGATCAGTAAGGACTCTAAGGGAGGCCTATGGAAGTCACAGATTTAAACGGGATTTGACATGGCAAAACGGAATATTCAAGGTAATGGTGCCACTCTCTGGAATAGCATCGACCGAATGGCAGTTACGGGAACTGGCTAACTTAGTCGAATCAGTAGCCAACGCAACTTCCCAAGCCTTTGAAGGGGTAAATGATGAAATGGTAGCGATTCGAACAGTGGCTCTCCAAAATCGTATGGCCTTAGATTATCTCCTAGCCAAGGAGGGAGGGACATGCGCATTAATAGGTGAAGAATGCTGTCCGTATATCCCGGATAAATCAGAAGATATCGGCAGTCTAGCTGAAAACATCAGGAAAAGGGTAATAGAGTATAAAGAGACAGTTGGCCAGGACGGTATCACCTTGTGGGGTTGGGCATCGGGATGATTGGGAGCCCTGGGGAAATCTGTGGTACAGGGCTTGATCATATTCCTGCTGATAGCCTTCACCCTGTATCTATTATTTGTCGTCATTAAGTGTTGCTGTGCCAGAGGGGAGAAACGATGTTACCTACCGAGACCACGGCTAGAGTTATGGTAGCAACAACTGCTAAGGCTCTTGTGTGGAAATGGAAATGGAGAGACTGTACAAGATCAGAATGCATTAAGTTGTCCTTGTGAAGGACAAAATGGGGGAATGTGGAAATGTATTTTTATCTAAGCTGATACCATACGGTATTTGTGTGCCCTTTGCAATATATATATATCAAAATGGAGTCCTGGCCCTTCCAGAACTTTCTGCACTTTAGCAGTCAGCTTGCATAAACAGCTAAACCTGGTTTGAGATGGCTGATGGCCATCAGACAGCTAGGAGACAAGTCATGCTGAGACAAGTACCCCCCCCCCCCCCCCATGGTGCTCTCCTATTGTCTACACCACACCAGTTCCATGTCACCCCACCCTTTCCTATGTACTCCATTCCACCAGCCACTATCTCTTGTAGAGACCTCATCCTTTTGATGTAAACGATAAACTGACCAGGAAATGGAACAATCCTGACACAATACAAGACAGGTGATAGCCCATTACATATGATTCATGGAGTAATGGCCGGCTGGCCAACTGATAACCCTGACAAAAGGAAATATCTGGAAACCATGTCAGGACCAGGATATAGTAATTAACTCTTTATCTGTATTCACTGACTGTGAGACAGAGCAATACACAGGGAGAGGCCAGAACTTGGGTTTTACTGTATAAATATCTTGTGAAGCTGTACCATTTCGGAGGTGTTCACTTAGCCCTTGACTGAGTGTAACCTGCCCCATGCTAGCAAGTAAACTAAAGAAACTTCTGCCGGAGCTGTAAGTGTCAGAGTCATTCTTTTCGGAGGTCGAGATTTCGACAGACGTTAACGTTGGTGCGTCTGTCCTCCCAGGGGATTTGTAGGATCTTGTGGAGACATCGTTGGTGGTATTTCTCCAGCGACTTGAGGTGACGACTGTACATAGGTGTGGGAGCAGGCCATTCGGCCCTTCGAGCCTGCACCACCATTCAATAAGATCATGGTTGATCATGCAACTTCAGTTCCCCTTTCCTGCTTTCTCTCCATACCCCTTGATCCCTTTAGCCGTAAGGGCCACATCTAACTCCCTTTTGAATATATCTAACGAACTGGCCTCAACAACTCTCTGTGGTAGAGAATTCCACAGGTTCACAACTCTCTGAGTGAAGAAGTTTCTCCTCGTCTCAGTCCTAAATGGTTTACCCCTTATCCTTAGACTGTGTCCCCTGGTTCTGGACTTCCCCAACATCGGGAACATTCTTCCTGCATCTAACCTGTCTAAACCCGTCAGAATTTTATATGTTTCTATGAGATCCCCTCTCATCCTTCTAAATTCCAGTGAATACAGGCCCAGTCGATCCAGTCTCTCCTCATATGTCAGTCCCACCATCCCGGGAATCAGTCTGGTGAACCTTCGCTGCACTCCCTCAATAGCAAGAATGTCCTTCCTCAGATTAGGAGACCAAAACTGAACACAATATTCTAGGTGAGGCCTCACCAAGGCCCTGTACAACTGTAGCAACACCTCCCTGCCCCTATACTCAAATCCCCTCGCTATGAAGGCCAACATGCCATTTGCCTTCTTCAGCACCGTGGAGGCAGAAACCCTCACAACATTAGGCAGTGCACCTTGAAGTGCCGTATGCTGCAGGGCGAGGGAGCGAGAGCGGAAAAGTGGGATTAGGCCGGGGTAGCTCTTGGTCGGCCGGCGCAGACACGATGGGCTCGAAACGGCCCCCTCCCGCGCTGTAAACCTCTATCATTCGATCTCTATATTATCCTGAGTGGAGTAAATATTATTCTATATGTAAATATATCTCTATATTTATATCTATTCATACAGTTAGACGTATATACATAGTGTGTCCAATATTTAGTTAGTAATTCCTCTCTTCACTCAAACGACCAAAATTAATCACCAAGGGTTGTTTTTATGGAGATATATTATATTTAGGGGCATATTTACCCCAGGTTTGGAGATATATTATATTTAGGGGGATTATTTGGGTATATTTTATATTTAATGGGTTTATTTGGGGATGTATTTTATATTTAGAGGATCATTTAGCACGGGTTAAGGTTTATTTGGGGATATTTTATATTTGGGGTATATTTGGGAATATTTATTATATTTAGGGTATATTTGGGAATATTTATTATATTTAGGGTATATTTGGGGATATTTATTATATTTAGGGTATATTTGGGGATATTTATTATATTTGTTGTATATTTGGGGATATTTATTATATTTGGGGGTATATTTGGGGATATTTATTATATCTGGGGGTATATCTGGGAATATTTATTATGTTTGGGGTATATTTGGGAATATTTATTATATTTGGGGTATATTTGGGGTATATTTGGGGATATATATATATAATATTTGGGGGTATATTTGGGGTATTTATTATATTCGGGGGTATATTTGGGGATATTTATTATATTTAGGGTATATTTGCAGCTATTTATTATATTTAGGGTATATATGGGGATATTTATTATAGTTAGGGTGTATTTGGGGATATTTATTATATTTAGGGTATATTTGGGGATATTTATTATATTTGGGGCTGTATTTGGGGATATTTATTATATTTAGGGTATATTTGGGGATATTTATTATATTTGGGGTATATTTGGGTATATTTATTATATTTGGGTTATATTTGGGGATATTTATTATATTTAGGGTATATTTGGGGATATTTATTATATTTAGGGTATATTTGGGGATATTTATTATATTTGTTGTATATTTGGGAATATTTATTATATTTGGGGTATATTTGGGGATATTTATTATATTTGGGGGTATATTTGGGGATATTTATTATATCTGGGGGTATATTTGGGAATATTTATTATGTTTGGAGTATATTTGGGGATATTTATTATATTTGGGGGTATATTTGGGAATATTTATTATATTTGGGGTATATTTGGGGATATTTATTATATTTAGGGTATATTTGGGAATATTTATTATATTTGGGGTATATTTGGGGTATATTTGGGGATATATATATAATATTTGGGGGTATATTTGGGGTATTTATTATATTTAGGGGTATATTTGGGTTATTTATTATATTCGGGGGTATATTTGGGGATATTTATTATATTTAGGGTATATTTGCAGCTATTTATTATATTTAGGCTATATATGGGGATATTTATTATAGTTAGGGTGTATTTGGGGATATTTATTATATTTAGGGTATATTTGGGGATATTTATTATATTTGGGGCTATATTTGGGGATATTTATTATATTTAGGGTATATTTGGGGATATTTATTATATTTGGGGTATATTTGGGTATATTTATTATATTTGGGTTATATTTGGGGATATTTATTATATTTAGGGTATATTTGCAGATAATTATTATATTTGGGTTATATTTGGCGATATTTATTATATTTAGGGTATATTTGGGGATATTTATTTTATTTGGGGTATATTTGGGGATATATATTATATTTGGGGTATATTTGGGGATATTTATTATATTTAGGGTATATTTGGCGATATTTATTATATCTGGGATATATTTGTGGATATTTATTATATTTAGGGTATATTTAGGGATATTTATTATATTTAGGGTATATTTAGGGATATTTATTATATTTGGTGTATATTTAGGGATATTTATTATATTTGGGTTATATTTGGGGATATTTATTATATTTAGGGTATATTTGCAGATATTTATTATATTTGGGTTATATTTGGTGATATTTATTATATTTAGGGTATATTTGGGGATATTTATTATATTTGGGGTATATTTGGGGACATTTTTATATTTGGGGTATATTTGGCGATATTTATTATATTTGGGGGGATATTTATTATATTTGGGGGTATATTTGCCGATATTTATTATATTTAGGATATATTTGTGGATATTTATTATATTTAGGGTATATTTATTATATTTGAAGATATTTATTATATTTACCGGGGTTTAACACTATATGTGGGGGTTATATTTGGGGATATATATTATATTTGAAGATATTTATTATATTTACCCGAGTTTAACATTATATATTGAGTATATTTGCAGATATTTATTATATTTGAAGATATTTATTATATTTACCCGAGTGTAACATTATATTTTGAGTATATTTGCAGATATTTATGATATTTGAAGAGATTTATGATATTTGGGGTATATTTAGGGATATTTATTATATTTACCGGGTTTAACACTATATTCAAGGTATATTTGGGGATATATATTATATTTGAAGTTATATATTATATTTACCCGGGTTTAACATTATATTTAGGGTATATTTGAAGATATATATTATATTTGAAGTAATTTATTTTATTTACCAGGGTTTAACACTATATTTAGGGTATATTTGCAGATATTTTTTATATTTGAAGATATTTATTATATTTAGGGTATATTTGAAGATATATATTATATTTGAAGATATTTATATTTACTGTGTTTAACACTATATTTAGGGTATATTCACAGATATTTATTATATTTGAAGATGTATATTATATTTACCGGGTTTAACACTATATTTAGGGTATATTCACAGATATTTATTATATTTGAAGATATATATTATATTTACCGGGTTTAACACTATATTTAGGGTATATTTGGGGATATATATTATATTTGAAGTTATATATTATATTTACCTGGGTTTAACATTATATTTAGGGTATATTTGAAGATATATATTATATTTGAAGATATTTATTTTATTTACCAGGGTTTAACACTATATTTAGAGTATATTTGCAGATATTTATTATATTTAGGGTATATTTGAAGATATATATTATATTTGAAGATATTTATATTTACTGGGTTTAACACTATATTTAGGGTATATTCACAGATATTTATTATATTCACAGATATTTATTATATTTGAAGATATTTATTATATTTAGGGTATATTTGAAGATGTATATTATATTTACTGGGTTTAACACTATATTTAGGGTATATTCACAGATATTTATTATATTTGAAGATGTATATTATATTTACCGGGTTTAACACTATATTTAGGGTATAATTACAGATATTTATTATATTTACCAGAGTTTAGCACTGCATATAGGGAATATTTGAAAATATTTATTATATTTATTATATTTACCTGGGTTTAACACTATATATAGGGTATAATTACAGATATTTATTATATTTACAGATATTTATTATATTTACCGGGTTTAACACTGTATATGGGGTATATTTACAGATATATATTATATTTGAAGATATATATTATAATTACCAGAGTTTAATACTATATGTGGGGTATATTTGAAGATATTTATGATATTTATTATATTTACCGGGATTTAACACTATATATAGGGTATAATTACAGATATTTGAAGATATTTATGATATTTATTATATTTACCGGGGTTTAACACTATATATAGGGTATAATTACAGATATTTACAGATATTTGAAGATATTTATTATATTTGAAGATATATATTATAATTACCAGAGTTTAACATTATATTTAGGGTATATTTGAAGATATTTATTATATATAAGGTATATTTGAAGATATTTATGATATTTATGGTATATTTATAGATATTTATTATAATTGAAGATGTTTATTATATTTGGGGTATAATTACAGATATATAATATAATTACCAGAGTTTAACACTATATATAGGGTATATTTACAGATATTTATTATATTTGAAGATATTTATTATATTTGGGGGGTATAATTACAGATATATGTTATATTTCTGATATTTATTATATTTAGGGTATATTTACAGATATTTGAAGATATTTATTATATTTAGGGTATAATTACAGATATTTATTATATTTGAAGATATATATTATAATTACCGGGTTTAACACTATATGAGATGTATATTTGAAGATATTTATTATATTTATGATATTTATTATATTTACCCGGGTTTAACACTATATTTAGGGTATAATTACAGATATATTATATTTACCAGAGTTTAACACTATATTTAGGGTATATTTACAGATATTTATTATATTTACAGATATTTATTATATTTAGGGTATATTTGAAGATATATATTATAATTACCGGGGTTTAATATTATATGTGAGGTATAATTGAAGATATTTGATATTTATTATATTTGAAGATATTTATTATAATTACCAGAGTTTAACACTATATATAAGGTATATTTGAAGATATTTATGATATTTACCCGGGTTTAACACGATATGTGGGGTATATTTACAGATATTTATTATATTTAGGGTATATTTACAGATATTTGAAGATATTTATGATATTTATTATCTGTGAGGTATATTTACAGATATTTATTATATATAGGGTATATTTACAGATATATGTTATATTTGAAGATATATATTATATTTACCCGGGTTTAACACTATATATAGGGTATAATTACAAATATTTATTATATGTGAGGTATATTTATTATATTTAGATATTTATTATAATTACCAGAGTTTAACACTATATGTGAGGTATATTTGACGATATTTATGATATTTACAGGGTTTAACACTATATATAGGGTATAATTACAGATATTTATTATATTTGGGGGGTATATTTACAGATATGTTATATTTATGATATTTATGACATTTACCCGGGTTTAACATTATGTGAGGTATATTTACAGATATATATTATAATTACCAGAGTTTAACACCATATGTGAGGTATATTTACAGATATATATTATATTTGTGGGATATATTTACAGATATATGTTATATTTATGATATTTATTATATTTACAGGGTTTAACACTGTATATAAGGTATAATTAGATATTTATTATATGTGAGGTATATTTGGTGATATTTATTATATTTGGGGGATATATTTATAATACATATTATAATTACCAAAGTTTAACACTATACATAAGGTATAATTGAAGATATTTATTATATATAAGGTATATTTATGATATTTATGATATTTATTATAATTACCAGAGTATAACACTATATACAAGGTATATTTGAAGATATTTAATATATTTATGATATTTATGACACTTACCGGGTTTAACACTATATGTGAGGTATATTTGGGGATATATATTATATTTGGGGGATATATTGACAGATATATGTTATATTTACAGATATTTATGATATTTATTATATTTACCAGAGTATAACACTATATATAGGGTATATTTGAAGATATATGTTATATTTAATATATTTTATGATATATATTATATTTACCAGAGTTTAACACTATATGTGAGGTATATTTGGGGATATATATTATATTTGAGGGATATATTTACAGATATTTATGATATTTATTATATTTACCAGAGTATAACACTATATATAGAGTATATTTGAAGATATATGTTATATTTAATATATTTTATGATATATATTATATTTACCAGAGTTTAACACTATATGTGAGGTATATTTACAGATAAATATTATATTTGGGGGATATATTTGAAGATATTTATTGTATTTGAAGCTATATATTATATTTACCAGAGTTTAACACTACGGGCCCAAGTTTCCACACGATAAAAAACGAGCGCCCCTCCGAGCTGGGCGCCCGTTTTTCGCGCCTAAAACGGCGGCGGAAAAAAAACAACTCGCGATTCTGGAGCGTCCTGCAGCTCCTTGTCTGTTTGGCGCAGCGCCCGGGGGGGGGGGGGGGAGAGGGGAGGGCGGAGCCTACACTCGCGCCGATTTTGTAAGTGGGAGGGGGCGGGTACCATTTAAATTAGTTTTTTTTCCTGCCGGCAACGCTGCGCGTGCGCGTCGGGGCGTTTGCGCATGCGCAGTGTGAAAAAAAAAACAATCGGCACTCGGCCATTTTTGTAGTTCTTTGTAGCTGTTTAGTTTTTGAACATTTTTTTGATAAAAGCACATTGCCATCAGCACTGAGAAGGCTGCAGGAAGCCTCAGAAAGTTGGCGTCGGGAAAATGGCTCCTCAATTTCTGAGGCTTCCTGCAGCCTTCTGTCTCCTTCCCTCCCTCCCGCCGTCTGAAACGGCCTCCCCTCCCCTGCATTCGGTCAGTCGGTTGGGTCCCTCCCTGCTGTCTGGAACCACCTCCCCCCCCCGGAGTTCGGTTCCCTTCCTCCCTCCCGCCGGCCATCTGGAATGCCTGCCTTCCTTCCTCCCCCCCCCCCCCCCCGCCCAGCGTTCGGGAGTGGCTGCCTCGTTTTGTGAGGCTTGCTGCAGAATCCTCCCTGGCTGAAGCACTTTCACACAGGTAGGAAGATGGTTTATTTAATCTTTTCTTTGCTTATAAATGTTTATTCAGGTTGGATTTATTTGTATAATATCTGCAGAAGTATAAATAAGGATTTATTGTAGAATTTAATGACTTCCCCCTCCCCCCTCCCCCGCCTCCACCTCGCTCTGGACGCCTAATTTGTAACCTGCGCCTGATTTTTTAATGTGTAGAACAGGTTTTTTCAGTTCTACAAAAATCTTCACTGGCTCCATTCCAACTTAGTTTGGAGTACGTTTTCACTGTGGAAACTTTCAAATCAGGCGTCAGTGGCCGGACACGCCCCCCTTTGAAGAAAACATTCTGTTCCAAAGTAGAACTGTTCGACCTGACTCGAACTGCAGAAAAAAAAATGTGGAGAATTGCGATTTCTAAGATAGCCCGTTGTCCACCAGTTGCTCCTAAAAATCAGGCGCAAATCATGTGGAAACTTGGGCCCTGTGTGTGAGGTATATTTGGGGATATATATTATATTTGGGGGGATATATTTACAGATATATTATATTTATGATATTTATGACATTTACCAGAGTGTAACACTATATATAAGGTATATTTAAAGATATTTATGACATTTACCGGGTTTAACACTATATATAGGGTCTATTTAATATATTTATGATATTTACCAGAGTTTAACATTATATATAGGGTCTATGTAATATATTTATGATAATTACCAGAGTTTAACATTATATATAGGGTCTATTTAATATATTTATGATATTTACCAGAGTTTAGCATTATATATAGGGTCTATTTAATATATTTATGATATTTACCAGAGTTTAGCATTATATATAGGGTCTATTTAATATATTTATGATAATTACCAGAGTTTAACATTATATATAGGGTATATTTGAAGATATATATGCTATATTTCATATATTTATGACATTTACCAGAGTGTAACACTATATATAAGGTATATTTAAAGATATTTATGACATTTACCGGGTTTAACACTATATATAGGGTCTATTTAATATATTTATGATATTTACCAGAGTTTAACATTATATATAGGGTCTATGTAATATATTTATGATAATTACGAGTTTAACATTATATATAGGGTATATTTGAAGATATATATGCTATATTTCATATATTTATGACATTTACCCGGGTTTAACACTGTATTTGAGGTATATTTGGGGATATATATTATATTTGGGGGTATAATTACAGATATACGAGATATTTAATATATTTATGATATTTACCCAGGTTTAACACTGTATATATTATAATTACAGATATATATTATAATTACCAGAGTTTAACACTGTATGTGGGGTATATTTACAGATATATATTATATTTGAAGATATATATTATAATTACCAGAGTTTAACACTATGTATAGTGTATACTTGAAGATATTTATGATATTTATGACATTTACCAGAGTTTAACACTCTATGTGGGGTATATTTGAAGATATATATGTTATATTTAATATATTTATGATATTTATATTTACCCGGGTTTAACACTATATATATTATATTTACAGATATATATTATATTAATTATATTTATTATATTTGAAGATATATATTATAATTACCAGAGTTTAACATTATATATAGGATATATTTATGTTATGTATGATATATTTATGATAAATATTATATTTACCAGAGTTTAACACTATATTTGTTATATTTGAAGATATATATTATAATTACCGGGTTTAACACTATATATAAGGTATAATTACAGATATTTATGTTATATATGTTATATTTATGATATATATTATATTTGAAGATATATATTATATTTACCAGAGTATAACACTGTATATAAGGTATAATTATGTTATATATAGGGTATATTTGAAGATATATATGATAAATATTATATTTACCCGCCGCCGCTCACTAGACTATAACACTGTATATTTATGTTATATATAGGGTATATATAGGGTATATTTACAGATATATTATATATAAGATATTTATATAATTACCAGACTATAACACTGTATGTGAGGTATAATTATGTTATATTTGAAGATATTTATTATATATGAGGTATAATTATGATATATATAGGGTATATTTATGATATATTTAATATATTTAAAGATATATATGATATATAAGATATTTACCCACCGCCTCTGCTCACTAGACTATAACACTGTATAATTATGTTATATATAAGGTATATTTGTTATATTTATATATTTATTATATTTACCCGCCGCCGCTCACTAGGCTATAACACTGTATATAGGGTATATATATGAGGTATATATAGGATATATAGGGTATATATAGGGTATATATATGTGGTATATATAGGGTATATATAGAGTATATATAGGGTATATATATGAGATATATAAGGTGTATATATATGAGGTATATATAGGGTATATATATGAGGTATATATAGGAGGTATATATATGAGGTATATAGGGTATGTATAGGGTATATATGAGGTATATATAGGGGGTATATATATGAGGTGTATATATAGGGTATGTATAGGGTATATGAGGTATATATAGGGGGTATATATAGGGCATATAAGGTGTATATATAGGGTATATAGGGTATGTATAGGGTATATATGAGGTATATAAGGTGTATATATATGAGGTATATATAGGGTATATATAGGATATATAGGGGGTATATAGGGTATGTATAGGGTATATATGAGGTATATAAGGTGTGTATATATGAGGTATATATAGGGTATATATAGGGTATATAGGGGGTATATAGGGTATATATGGGGTATATAGGGTGTATATATAGGGTATATAGGGGGTATATAGGGTATATATAGGGTATATATATGAGGTATATAAGGTGTATATATATGAGGTATATATAGGGTATATATATGAGGTATATATAGGGTATATATAGGGTATATAGGGGGTATATATGAGGTATATAAGGTGTATATGAGGTATATATAGGGTATATATTAGGTATATATAGGGTATATATATGAGGTATATATAAGGTGTATATATATGAGGTATATATAGGGTATATATGAGGTATATATAGGGTATATATATGAGGTATATATAGGGTATATATATGAGGTATATATAAGGGGTATATATGGGGTATATAGGGTATATATAGGGTATGTATAGAGTATATATATGAGGTATATAAGGTGTATATATAGGGGGTATATAGGATGTATAGGGTATATATAGGGTATATAGGATGTATAGGGTATACATATAGGGTATATAGGATGTATAGGGTGGATGTATAGGGTATATATAGGTATATATAGGGGGTATATAGGATGTATCGGGTATATATGATATATAAGGTGTATATATATGAGGTATGTATAGGGTATATATAGGGTGTATATATGAGGTATATAAGGTGTGTATATAGGAGGTATATAGGATGTATAGGATGTATATAGGGTATATATAGGATGTATAGGGTATATATAGGGTGTATATATGAGATATATAAGGGGTGTATATAGGGGGTATATAGGATGTATAGGGTATATATAGGGGGTATATAGGATGTATAGGGTATATATAGGGGGTATATATAGGGGGTATATATAGGATGTATAGGGTATATAGGATATATAAGGGGTATATATAGGGGGTATATATAGGATGTATAGGGTATATATAGGGTGTATATATGAGGTATATAAGGTGTATATATAGGATGTATAGGGTATATATAGGGGGTATATATAGGATGTATAGGGTATATAGGATATATAAGATATTTACCCGCCGCCGCCGCTCACTAGGCCGAGGACGAATTTTTCCATCTGACCGCCGGCCGCCATTTTGCTTGAGACTTCCCGCCCGCCGCGGCGCCGACCAATCATAGCCGGCGGCCGGCGGCTTCCGCCAATCAGTGGCGGCGACCGTCTCTCCGCGAGCGGGGGGCGGGGCTAGCGCTGTGTGCGGAGTGGCGGGTCGAGACTCCCCGACCTCCATCTTAGTGCAGGGACCCGCCGCTGCGGGAGCGGGGGGGCGGCGGCCATCTTGGTAAAGGCCAGGCAGCCGCTCTTAGTGCAGCCACGTGGGTCGGCGGCACCCAATGGGAGCAAGGCTGGCGGTGGCCATCTTGGTGCAGGCACTGGCCTGGGTCGGAGGCTCATCTCGGGCAACGGCGGCCATCTTGGTGCAGGGCACGTGTGTCTGCTGGCCCAATGGGGGAGGCGCTGGCGGCCACCTTGGTACAGGAGCTGGTGGCCAAAAGGCAGGGGAGGGGGGCGGCCATCTTTGTACAGGTGCACCACCTTCTGCCCTCATGAATAACATATATTAATTACATGTCTTTTATACAGCGCAGAAATGGTCCACTTGGGCTCACAGCTACGCCGCCCCGGTGTTGGTGGGCCACACGAGCCCCCTCCCCTCCCGCCGCCTCGTCATCGACGTATCATCGAGGTTTACGGCACAGAAAGAGGTCATTCCGGCCCATCGTGTCCGCTTCCGGCCGACCAAGACCTCTCCCGGCCTAATCCCACCTTCCCGCTCTCGCTCCCTCGCCCTGGAGCATACGGCACTTCAAGGTGCACTGCCTAATGTGCTGAGGGTTTCTGCCTCTACCCCCCCCCTTTCAGGCCGTGAGTTCCAGACCCTGCCCCAGACCCCCACCACCCTCTGGGTGAAGACATTTCCCCTCAAATCCCCTCGAAACCCCCCCACAATTACTGTCAATCCACGCCCCCTGGTTGTTGACCCCTCTGCCCAGGGAAACAGGTCCGTCCTATCCACTCTATCCAGGCCCCTCATCATTTTATACACCTCAATCAGGTCTCCCCTCAGCCTCCTCTGTTCCAAAGAAAACAGACCCCAGCCTATCCAATCTTTCCTCATCGCTAAAATTCTCCAGTGCCGGCAACATCCTGGGAAATCTCCTCTGCACCCTCTCCGGTGCAACATCCTGGTAAATCTCCTCTGCACCCTCTCCAGTGCAACATCCTGGTAAATCTCCTCTGTACCCTCTCCAGTGCAACATCCTGGTAAATCTCCTCTGCACCCTCTCCAGTGCAACATCCTGGTAAATCTCCTCTGTACCCTCTCCAGTGCAACATCCTGGTAAATCTCCTCTGTACCCTCTCCAGTGCAACATCCTGGTAAATCTCCTCTGCACCCTCTCCAGTGCAACATCCTGGTAAATCTCCTCTGTACCCTCTCCAGTGCAATCACATCCTGGTAAATCTCCTCTGTACCCTCTCCAGTGCAACATCCTGGTAAATCTCCTCTGTACCCTCTCCAGTGCAACATCCTGGTAAATCCCCTCTGTACCCTCTCCAGTGCAACATCCTGGTAAATCTCCTCTGCACTCTCTCCAGTGCAATCACATCCTTCCTGTAATGTGGTGACCAGAACTGCACGCAGTACTCCAGCTGTGGCCTAACCCAGTGTTTTATACAGTTCAAGCATAACCCTCCCTGCTCTTGTATTCCATGCCACGGCCAATAAAGGCAAGTATTCCGTATGCCTTCTTAACCACCTTATCCACCTGGCCTGCTACCTTCAGGGATCTGTGGACCTGCACTCCCAGGTCCCTGTGTTCCTCGACACTTCTCAGTGTCCGACCATTTAATGTGTATTCCCTCGCCTTGTTAGCCCTCCCCAAATGCATCACCTCACACGTCTCCGGATTAAACTCCATTTGCCACTGCTCTGCCCACCTGACCAGTTCATCGATATCTTCCTGCAGTCCGCAGCTTTCTCCTTCATCGTCGACCACACGGCCGATGTTAGTGTCATCGGCAAACTTCTCAATCATGCCCCCTATATACAAGTCTAGATCATTGATATATACCACAAAAAGCCAGGGACCCAGCACTGAGCCCTGCGGAACCCCACTGGAAACATCCTTCCAGTCACAAAAACACCCACCACCCTCTGGGTGAAGAAATTTCCCCTCAAATCCCCTCTAAACCTGCCCCCAATTACTTTCAATCTTTAAACATAGAAACATAGAAAATAGGTGCAGGAGTAGGCCATTCGGCCCTTCGAGCCTGCACCACCATTCAATGAGATCATGGCTGAACATTCACCTCAGTACCCCATTCCTGCTTTCTCACCATACCCCTTGATCCCCCGAGTAGTAAGGACTTCATCTAACTCCTTTTTGAATATATTTAGTGAATTGGCCTCAACAACTTTCTGTGGTAGA
Organism: Pristiophorus japonicus; assembly: GCF_044704955.1. Lineage (NCBI taxonomy): Eukaryota > Metazoa > Chordata > Chondrichthyes > Pristiophoridae > Pristiophorus > Pristiophorus japonicus. Next base: position 211,781 of record NW_027254135.1, on the reverse strand, counting down.
GAATTCCACAGGTTCACCACTCTCTGGGTGAAGAAGTTTCTCCTCATCTCGGTCCTAAATGGCTTACCCCTTATCCTTAGACTGTGACCCCTGGTTCTGGACTTCCCCAACATCGGGAACATTCTTCCTGCATCTAACCTGTCCAGTCCCGTCAGAATTTTAAACGTTTCTATGAGATCCCCTCTCATTCTTCTGAACTCCAGTGAATACAAGCCCAGTTGATCCAGTCTTTCTTGATATGTCAGTCCTGCCATCCCGGGAATCAGTCTGGTGAACCTTCGCTGCACTCCCTCAATAGCAAGAATGTCCTTCCTCAGGTTAGGAGACCAAAACTGAACACAATACTCCAGGTGTGGCCTCACCAAGGCCCTGTACAACTGTAGCAACACCTCCCTGCTCCTGTACTCAAATCCCCTCGCTATGAAGGCCAACATACCATTTGCCTTCTTAACCACCTGCTGTACCTGCATGCCAACCTTCAATGACTGATGTACCATGACACCCAGGTCTTGTTGCACCTCCCCTTTTCCTAATCTGTCACCATTCAGATAATAGTCTGTCTCTCTGTTTTTACCACCAAAGTGGATAACCTCACATTTATCCACATTATACTTCACCTGCCATGCATTTGCCCACTCACCTAACCTATCCAAGTCACTCTGCAGCCTCATAGCATCCTCCTCGCAGCTCACACTGCCAGCCAACTTATCCCCCTGGTTGTTGACCCCTTTGCCAAGGGAAACAGGTCCGTCCTATCCACTCTATCCAGGCCCCTCATCATTTTATACACCTCAATCAGGTCTCCCCTCAACCTCAGATATAAGATTATGAGGGGGGCTCGACAAGGTGGATGCAGAGAGGATGTTCCCACTGATGGGGGAGACTAGAACTAGGGGGCATGGTCTTAGAATAAGGGGCCGCCCATTTAAAACTGAGATGAGGAGGAATTTCTTCTCTCAGAGGGTTGTAAATCTGTGGAATTCTCTGCCCCAGAGAGCTGTGGAGGCTGGGACACTGAATATATTTAAGGTGGAGATAGACAGATTTTTGGGCGATAAGGGAGTGAAGGGTTATGGGGAGCGGGCGGGGAAGTGGAGCTGAGTCCATGATCGGATCAGCCCATGGTCGTATTAAATGGTGGAGCAGGGCTCGAGGGGCCGAATGGCCGGCTCCTGCTCCTGTTTCTGATGTTCCCTGATACGCTCGCGCTTGTCACATGACCTATTGCTGATTGGTTCCCTTGGAGGATAAGTCACACCCTGACGTTTCCCTGGAATGTGTAACGGGAAGCTCCCAGCCCGAGTGCTGACTGACTTTGCAAATTGCAATTCGATCCATTCTGACTTCAGAAGCCAGAGAGCATAGCTCTCCAACAACCCGGCAAAAGCCACCAAGTTCCAGCCGAAGCCCCTCACCCCAGCGCAAAACCTGAAACTCCCCCCATCATCATCATCAGAGGCAGTCCCTCGGAATCGAGGAAGACTTGCCCCCACTCTTAACATGAGTCCTCAGGTGGCTGAACAGCCCCAATACGGGGAACCACAGTCCCTGTCACAGGAGGGACAGACAGACGTTGAGGGAAGGGGAGGGTGGGACTGGTTTGCCGCACGCTCCTTCCGCTGCCTGCGCTTGGTCTCTGCACGCTCTCGGCGACGAGACTCGAGGTGCACAGCGCCCTCCCGGATGCACTCCCTCCACTTGGGGCGGACTGGTCTCTGGGCCCAGGGACTCCCAGGTGTCGGTGGGGGATGTTGCACTTTATATATCAGGGAGGGGCTTTGAGGGTGGTCCCTTGTAACGTTTCCTCTGCCCCACCTTTGGCCCGTTTGCCCGTGAAGGAGTTCCGAGTAGAGCGCTCGCTCTGGGGAGTCCCATGTCTGGGGGGGGGGGGACATGTGGACAATGTGGCCCTGCCCAGCGGAGCTGGTCGAGTGTGGTCAGTGCTTCGATGCTGGGGATGTCGGGCCTGGTCGAGGACGCTAACGTTGGTGCGTCTGTCCTCCCGGGGGATTTGCAGGATCTTGCGGAGACAGCGTTGGTGGTATTTCTCCAGCGACTTGAGGTGTCTACTGTACATGGTCCGTGGCTCTGAGCCATACAGGAGGGCGGGTATCACTACAGCCCTGTAGACCATGAGCTGGGGGTGAGATACCTACTGTACATGGTCCATGTCTCTGAGCCACACAGGAGGGTGGGTATCACTACAGCCCTGTAGACCATGAGCTGGGGTTGAGGTACCTACTGTACACGGTCCATGTCTCTGGGCCATACAGGAGGGCGGGTATCACTACAGCCCTGTAGACCATGAGCTGGGGGTGAGATACCTACTGTACATGGTCCATGTCTCTGAGCCACACAGGAGGGCGGGTATCACTACAGCCCTGTAGACCATGAGCTGGGGGTGAGATACCTACTGTACACGGTCCGTGTCTCTGAGCCACACAGGAGGGCGGGTATCACTACAGCCCTGTAGACCATGAGCTGGGGGTGAGATACCTACTGTACACGGTCCATGTCTCTGGGCCACACAGGAGGGCGGGTATCACTACAGCCCTGTAGACCATGAGCTGGGGGTGAGATACCTACTGTACACGGTCCGTGTCTCTGAGCCATACAGGAGGGTGGGTATCACTACAGCCCTGTAGACCATGAGCTGGGGGTGAGATACCTACTGTACACGGTTCGTGTCTCTGAGCCATACAGGAGGGCGGGTATCACTACAGCCCTGTAGACCATGAGCTGGGGGTGAGATACCTACTGTACACGGTCCGTGTCTCTGAGCCACACAGGAGGGCGGGTATCACTACAGCCCTGTAGACCATGAGCTGGGGGTGAGATACCTACTGTACATGGTCCGTGTCTCTGAGCCATACAGGAGGGCGGGTATCACTACACCCCTGTAGACCATGAGCTGGGGGTGAGGTACCTACTGTACATGGTCCATGTCTCTGAGCCACACAGGAGGGCGGGTATCACTACAGCCCTGTAGACCATGAGCTGGGGGTGAGGTACCTACTGTACATGGTCCATGTCTCTGAGCCATACAGGAGGGCGGGTATCACTACAGCCCTGTAGACCATGAGCTGGGGGTGAGATACCTACTGTACATGGTCCATGTCTCTGAGCCATACCGGAGGGTGGGTATCACTACAGCCCTGTAGACCATGAGCTGGGGGTGAGATACCTACTGTACACGGTCCATGTCTCTGAGCCATACAGGAGGGCGGGTATCACTACAGCCCTGTAGACCATGAGCTGGGGGTGAGATACCTACTGTACACGGTCCGTGTCTCTGAGCCATACAGGAGGGCGGGTATCATTACAGCCCTGTAGACCATGAGCTGGGGGTGAGATACCTACTGTACATGGTCCGTGTCTCTGAGCCATACAGGAGGGCGGGTATCACTACAGCCCTGTAGACCATGAGCTGGGGGTGAGATACCTACTGTACATGGTCCGTGTCTCTGAGCCATACAGGAGGGCGGGTATCACTACAGCCCTGTAGACCATGAGCTGGGGGTGAGATACCTACTGTACATGGTCCGTGTCTCTGAGCCACACAGGAGGGCGGGTATCACTACAGCCCTGTAGACCATGAGCTGGGGGTGAGATACCTACTGTACATGGTCCATGTCTCTGGGCCATACAGGAGGGTGGGTATCACTACAGCCCTGTAGACCATGAGCTGGGGGTGAGATACCTACTGTACATGGTCCATGTCTCTGTCCATGTCATCGAGCTACAGCACGCGGACTACACCTCTGCGTACATTCAGAGGCTGAACTCCAGGACAGTCTCTCTCTCCCCCCCCAGTCTCTCCCTCTCTCTCTCTCCCCCCCGCCCTCCAGTCTCTCTCTTCCCCCACTCTCTCTCTCCCCTAATCTCTCTCTCCCCCAGTCTCTCTCTCTCACCCCCAGTCTCTCACTCTCACCCC